>NC_133863.1:9684577-9728195 GCF_044706935.1 Curcuma longa
TTTTGTTCTTGGGCTCAACCCAAAAGGCTTCATGCCAATGGAGATATCTTCCATCCTTTTAAACTCATGATCTTTTCCATGTATTTTAGATGTGAGACTATGTTTGCACCCTTGCAACCCAATAGAGTTTAGTCCTACATTTGGAGTTTTAGGGAAGTATGACTGGTTTATATTGAATTACAACCGTAGAGGTCGTGGATTTGCAGGGGATTGTAAATTCAAGACCTGAATTGCATTAAACTTACTTGACTCTTGTGTGAATGCGACCAACACGTGTTGACTAATGAACTAATGTTTTGTCACTTGGACTTTTTTCTTGCCTGTCTTAAGTGTGTGATAGGCACATTAGCGGCCAACTTAAAATGGTTGAACATTAATGGTTGACTTTTAACGACCCGATCTATAATTATTTGGTCATTAATTACTAGCTAGATGAGATATTAAATGACTGAGTAATGACCATTAATCAATAAGATTAATGATTGGCAAAGTTTCGAATCTATAAAAGGAGGTTTCTTCTTTGGGCAAAGGTGAACAGAAGAAGAGAAGAATAGTTTATCCAACAAGAACTCCTTTTCCACATTCTCCACCTTTCTACTGGGTAGCCTTGCTCTCTGCTCACCACAAGTATTCAGTTCAACACAAGTAGCTAGTGCTTGGTTGTTAACATGGTTGAGCCGTTGTATTTTGGGAAACAGACGTTCGTGTGAAATTTTAAGCACCACTACGGAGGGGTCGAATTTGTTTTAAGGAGATTGTGTCTACTGCAAGTTTCGACAACTCAACCAACTTGGTAATTCAGTCTGCTTGGCATCTCGACAACTAGGCTTCCTCGACAGCTGAGACCGTTATTTCCCTACCAGGCTTCCTGCTTGATAGGTCGGCCTCCCCACTAGGCCTCCCTACCCGACTTGTCGAGTTAATAGCTTCCTACTTGACCTTCAATTTGGTAGCACTTAGTTCGACAACTCGACCTACTCGGATAGTCCATCCAATAAGCAACTCCTTTCCCGACTCGCCTCCTTAGCAAGCGACTCTTTTTCCTATTTGGCCATTCTTTCTTTAGTCCGCTGATGATAACATTCGACTATTGTTCAGTTCACTACAAATAGTCAATGCTTAATTGCTAATGTGGTTGAGTCATTGCATCATGTAAAATAAATGCCCATGTGAACCTCTAAGCACAAAAGAGAGAACGAATTAAATAAATGTCCATGTAATCAATCATGCTACAAGAAAGAAATGAATTAAATATTTCTAAGCTACCTAGAAGAAAGAGCCATCAGCGAGTGAGCAGTCGAAGACCAACTCCCAGGTCCTCCATTGTTAGTGTCACTAACTCATCAACATCAGTATCAGTGCAATCAAGATCAATCCGAAGATCCAAACTTTGACGGGCATTTGCGAGTTGTGGATCTATGAGTCCTCCGTTCATCCCTCTCCTTTGTTTCTCAGTTATCTCACTATCGATCAACTCTGCAATGGCAGGGATGCTGCAGGATGGATGGAGCTTGAATCCATAAAGAGAACTGTTTGGATCTTGGTTATTCATTTTGAAATGAAGGATTTGTGCAAGTTCAGTTGCGCTGAAGTCGTCAAAGTAAAAGAACGTAGTTACCTTCTTGCAAAAACCTTCATTTGACTTGATCACGCGTTTCATTGGTTCTGAGTACCCAGCAAAAATTACCACCACTTTACCACTGTCCATCGCAGACATTATCTCTTCTAGTGCCTCCAAGCCATAGTCCTTATCAACAGTTTTTTGCATCGGAATCAATCTGTAAGCTTCATCTACAAAAAGAATTCCTCCCTCTGCTTCACTTATCTGGGAAAATCATTCAATGTAACATCAGGATGCTTACTCTAACAATACTAAGATTTCATAGAATTGCAATATGATATTAAACTACAAGGACCTCCAAAATTTTGAAGGTGTCTGTCATACTAAGCAATTAACAAGCTACCAGAAGCAACGTTGTGAGAAATTAAACATGTTTCATGGTGCCATAGTGTCCTCTGGTGCATCAAAAGATGCAAACAAAAACCCCATGATACCAGGATAATTGATGATTAATGTACACATATACCTTTAGTCTGGTTTTTGGTCCTGTGTGCCCCACGGATTCTCCAACTAGGTCAGTTCTTTGCACTTCTGTAACTTTATCAGTAGATAAAATTCCCATCATATGAAGGAATTTACTAAGAACACCAGCAACCATTGTTTTACCTATCAAAGATAATAACCCTTCAACACTTTGCATATCCAAATCATAGAAGCAGCAAGAGAATGGGAAGATAACATTTAATATCATATACAAACATAATCAGGATTTAAACAATAAGATTGCTCCATGTGTCCAACTATTTGCCATGTTAGATTATATCACTAGTGATACCAAAATCTAACAGTTTTTTGGTTTCTTTATTTTTCCCATTTTCAAATCTAGTACTAGTAGGAGAGAATGTTTTGCATGGAATCAGAAAGGTGCTGTAATTAACCTGACAGGAATCAATGTTTCAACAATTGCACCAGGTAAAAACCTTCGTTGTAGAATCAAAATAAGTGATTGCTAAAATTCACTCTCAGTCTTATCACCAGCAGCCTTATTCAAGGTTTCAAACTTAATGGTGGAAACTAATTAGGAGATTGTGTTTCATCTTGAAACCTAGAAATCAATTATATTAGTGATCCAAATTGAGCACCTCTAGGAGACAACAAAACTCTTGATAGCTGCTATAACATGTCAAATTGAAAAAGTATATCCTATCCTATGTTTGAGAAGAAAGAACCTCATCATGTATTATTATATCAAATTAATACCTGTTCCAGGGTTACCAAGGAATGCCATATGTGGGAGCCTTCTTGGAGCTATATCGAATCCAAATGCTCTTCTCTTCTCATCATTAAGCATGCCCCTTGCCCAACTGCGCAATTGCATTTTGAGATCATCCAACCCTACCATACCTGAAATAGCTGCTTCAAACTCATCCACTTTAGCTTTTGTTTCACTTAATGATTCAATAGCTTTGCGCTTCCTTTGCTCCTCCTCCATGTTATTTGCCACATGAAGAGGGGTTTGCGACATCTACAATATATTAATAGTTGGCGGAAGTCATAATGCTGTTAGATTGACATAGTGGAAGAAAAGAATAAGTTCTCAAGATCGTAATTTAATTAGTACAGAACCACAAAGGCAAGAAATTACGAATAATCACTGATATACCCAAGAGATCCCAAGGTTATATCAAACAACAAATTAAAAAGAGGAGAGATTATATATCCTAGCTAGCCATTCAAACGGGCATGTGAGTCCATGTTAAGAATATAATCCAGCCCACACAAAATATCTAACAAGTGAACATGAGATCGATTGTTTAGGCCATCCACATAGTCCGATTTCTGAAGCTTGAGCGACATGAAAACCATGAAAGGATATATAGATCTCCCAGCAAGAATCTAGAAAACAGAAAAAGATCTTTGCCCTAATGACAAATAAAGCGCTGAGAACCTATCAACAAGCAGCTCCTACAGAAGAGAGATCGCCGAAACAGTTTCGCCGGCAAACAGAGACAGAAGCAGTTCCTACCGAAAGTGTTTGTCCAAAGGAGGCAATATATAATTTCCAAACAAGAAGCCAAATTGCAATTGAGATCGATCTTGGTGATACAAAAAGCAAAGCAAGGAGAAGAATTAACGATGAATGAAATGAAAAACAGCCTGCCATTAATACCAAAAGCAAGCCAGCCTATAAATAGGCTTGCTTTACAATAGACCATTTCAACTCCACGATCGTCCAATCGCAAAAGATTAATCGCAAAAGATTAAACCAAAAGACTCAGACAAAAAAAAAACTGCTTGTCACAATAGACTACGGGAATCTACACCGTTCGATTTTAAAGTTCAGATTAAATTCAGACCGTAGATTGAATGGGTGATTTACTTTAAGATTTAGAGTTTAGGATTTAGAGTTTAGGGTTTAAGGTTTAAAGTTTAGGATTTAGGATTTAGGAGTTTAGCGATCGACCGTTGATTTTAAAATCGAACAGTCCAGATTTCCGTCATAAATTTATGACGGGAGTCTATTGCGATAAGGATCCCAACTGAACCAAAAAACCTGGATAAACACTTATCTAAAACTTAACACTTGGTCTATTAAATCAAATGCGAGCGATCGATCGGGGAGGGAAACCATTTATTTTTAATACATACGATTAATTCGATCAATTAAATCTTTTTATTAGTTTTGAATATTCTCTCTCTCCCGTGACAAGTTGATATTTTTTATCTATATTTTATGTTTATTAAAAAAATTTTTTTTTTGAAAATTTAATTGGGATGGATGGTCTAAATGTAATTGAAAATAAATGGATTTATAATATATGATTATCAAATATTAATTTAAGATTTTTGAAGAGTAATTTTTTATTAATATAATTTAAAAACATTGTACCGACCGTGTGAGGTCACTAGGATGACAGATTTTACTTTTTGCAGAAGAGAAAGAAAAAACTCATGTATCTCATACACTATCGAAATCGAGTAATAGCATTTGAATACAATCTTAGAAGAGAGAACTAAGTAGAAGATTGTGTCAAGGAGACCTTAATTTGTACTCACTTATCTTGTAGAATGCCCGATGCTGTTTTTTATCTTTCTTTTGCCACTTCACTGTAGGGGTTAGCTTGATCTTTGTCAGGTCAAGCCATGTTTCACGCTTCCATTTTGTCGTGCTTGTGCCGGGCACGACACGATCATAATGGAGTCTGGTCGAGGCTGAGATGAAGATCATCAGTATCTAGTTCGGATCAGTTGAAGAACACCAACATAGCTCACTATCCACCTCAGTATACTCACAATCAGACAGCCATTCTATATGTTGGTTTCTAATGGTTAAACAAGTGTAATAGTAATCAAGGGAGTTTTGAACCCCCTGTCATGGCATGATTAGCCTCGTTTCATCAGTCCTGCTTATCGACATTTGGATGATACGAGCCGCGACTTTAGAGTCGGCTCGATCAACAATTTGCATATGCTCAAGGTACCCGAGTTAACTCCATCTTATCGGCATAGCTAATACACAAACTTATCCATACAAGACAGTATCTGAATATCAAACCAGGCTCAGAGATGAGATCCTGCTGGTTTCCGTCGATAAACAATACATTTGCCACGATCGAGTATGTATGATTCAAGCGCGAAGGGATCGATAATAATAACTCATCAGTTTCCCTGCAGATAACCTGCAAGAGTAATGGGTGAAGCCAGAAAATATATCGAGCTGGATAGTGAGCATGATTATTGCACAGAGATTGATATGAGAACTTATCGGCTTCCCAACGGAGAGCCAATCTTTTGCCTCAAAAGATTGGCTTAATCAAGATTTGCAATGACTGCATCGACGACTTCTTGGGTCGTACTGCTCCCTCCCAGATCTTTGGTTCTGTATTTGCCTTCCGCGATCACGCGCTTGACAGCAGTCTCTAGCCGGTCGGCGAATGATGGGAACTGGAGATGTCTCAGCATCATGGAAGATGAAAGGAGAAGAGCCACTGGATTGGCTTTCTGCTCCACCAGTTTCTGATTTCCAACGTTGCCGGCCGAAGCACCTTGCTCAAACACAGCATGATCCTGGCCAACATTACCTAGGGAAAAAAAGAATCAATCAATTGAGAGAATGATTTTGTCAACGAGGAGCTGTATGAGTAAGCTTGTTGGTCTAAACTTGATCATGTTTGATGCTAAGATTTTTACATGGATTATTCTCCAAAGAATTAGCAATTGCAACAATGTCGAAACAAATGAAATTTTTGCCTTTCAGATGCCGCAGGCTATGGAGAGACAGTTTTGGTAGAGGTGCATTGGAAGTATACTGATTCAGAACGTCAGCTGTTACTCAGAGACGACGATCTAACAAACCACCATAATGCTCCCGAATCACCATTGTTAATGCTACTGGATCATACCTGCAACCCTACTAACGAGCACCGTTCACGAACTGCTAACAACGCTACTTCCCGTCACCACTAGCAACAACTACTACCACTAACTGTTAGATCCCTGTTAGATATGAGATACTCCCACAAATACATGCCAATTGCCATGCCTTTCTTGTGGTCAAGGGGTGCCGCTTTGCCAGTCGGGTTATGTGCATTTTCAGTTTCCCTCTGACCAAAAAACTGAGACCAAGAAACTCATACACGATCACTGTTGAGGGCAGTGATCAGCTATGGGTTTGTAACTGCCGGTGAACGAAAACCAAGACTTCAATTGCACTGTGCAGATTTTAAAAGTGGCTTGTTAGATATGGAACTTAAGTCGTATGTGCCCTTACAGTTACTATTTTACAGCTTGATAGGTTCAATAAAATTCCACATCTTCTGGACAACTAATGAGCTAATTGTGTGAGGTCAAATGACCTAATTTTCACATTTATCTACTGATGTAAGTGTGAAATACTAGCCGCTGAAGAGATTCTTAGTAATCATGAAGTCAAAAATCAGGTGAAATATGTTGTTTTTGGTGCACGAGCGGGTGGGGGGTTAGGGGATTGTGGCTTTTACAGCAAGTCCACTTACAGAGAACTAATACACAAACAAAATGTGGAAACAAAAGCTTGTAGTATAAAACTGAGAAAGATGAAATCAAAATTGTAGGTTATCTCAAGATACCTCCAGGCATAACTCCAGTGCCTCCAGCAATCCCAGCAGCTGTATTGGCGACTAAATTGCCATAGAGATTTGGAGTGACCTGCAAAAGGATGATTATGCGTGAGTCTTTGGTGATGGAAATCAACCATGCAGAAAAATGTGTCGCGCAGATGAAGTGCTTGCTATGCAGGGACCTAATACAAATCCCTCTAGGTAAAGTTGATTTGGAAATAAAGATGCTGTATGTGTTAACTGATTTAACATACTGTAGTTCACATCAATAGGAACCAATAGCTAGGATCGAAGGATTGGAAGTCTTTTTGCCGACTTTAAAGCACAGCAGAATATAACCTATACTATTTCTGTTCCTCCAGCGAGTCCCAATTGGACGAGTCATAAAGAACTTTATTTAATTGTATTTGCTACATTGCAGTCTGGTATCACAAAATTTTACAAGCTAAATTTCTAGGTAAAAGTCCTCATGTATAATGTGGAATGCCACAAGGTTTAAATTCAAAACATTCCTCACACAAGCGAGCGTCCAGTGGGTTCATGATAATGATTACTAATACTATTCATCGAAACACAACTAAATTCAATATCATAAACAAAGACAGCTGTTCTTTTCGTGTTTATCTTGATGTGAACTATTGGAAAAGAGGAGCCTTATTAAAACACTGTACAGTCTAATGCGGTGCATGGGCGTTTAGGTCAAGTTCTCTGATGAGCTTGGTGGAGGTGCAATGCAAGTGGGTGACACGCCCTACTGAGGGTGTGCAGGTTTGCTACATAGGGCTTTGGGTCAAGCTCTGTGATGAGCTTGGTAAAGGTGCAATGCAACCAGGCCACACATCCCTATACTGGGGGGTGTGGGATCAATACCACTGACTTGAGCCAATTTCTCAGGTCTTCTCAAACTAGGTTTGATGGATTTCCTGACCTGAATTGTTAATTGGCTACTAATGAATCGTAATCATCTTAATCCAAGAGCATTTGGTGAGTTTGGCTAATAATGTGATTCTGAATTTGGTAACCTTCTGAAACACCATCTTATACATGTAAATGTAATTGTTCATTTTTCATTGGCAAATCAGAATACATATGATAAGGTAACTTCTTCCCTTATTATTCTAGAATCTAGCCCTAAAAAAACTATGCCAATTCCAATTTCTACTCAGAGAATAAGACATCTTCAAACATATATTTGGTTCTCTTACACATTTTCAAGTTTACCTATAATGGTACACAATGCACTTGGCTTCTTCTTATCTGTTTCATTATGAGAAAATTAATGAGATTATTTTTTCTCACTGTTATATAGCAAGAAAACATGAACGCAGATCATCAAAACAAAGAAGGGGCCTTTTCTCAGTACTATGAATTTTCTAACTTAACCACCAGTACAATACAAATACATTGCTATCTGATTCTTCAATTTTCCCAAATCTTAACGTTATATATATATATATATATATATACGCGCCTTATATACACACACGAAATTGATATGCTGAGAGCCCCGCGCACTCAATTCGCGACTGTGCACACGATATGTCATCTTTGATTAATAAAGTCAAGTATCCATATGAGTGCAAAGTCGGGATGGTATCCTTCACCCCATCTACATTTTAAATAATATTTTTTTCTGATAAAATGCTACAGTTTGTTTTCTTGATTATAGTTAACAATTTCATGTGTTAATAATAATCTCATTCAGTAAGTGTATAAAGAGACAATTGCATTTGGAAGCACAGATAGGCTCAATTGTTCAAATTGGAGTAGGCATTTTAAATAATTGTCAAGATGACGAAGGCAAAATAAGCAGTGATGCCAACTCCAAATATACCATCTTTGTGATAAACTTATGCATCAGGGAATAAAAGAGAAAAATATTATTTATAAAGCTAGAGCCTCTTAATAACATAAAAGAGAAAAATATTATTTATAATTGTTACACTTGAATGGTCAATTTTAAGAATATGGTTCTCTAAGATACCTCCTACATGCGCTAGGCAATTAACAATTGAAGCGAAAATTCACATGGAGATTTAGCAGGTTAATGGTACAACAAAGTATATTTTGTAGAATGTATGTAACTACATTAGTTCATACTAGAAGGAATATTTTTTATGTTCAAAGAGAATGGTTCTTAGAAATAATTTCCATCGTTGTCAACTCACAAGAGTTCTCTATGGTGGTCCAGTCAATTAATTATAATATATTCTCTACATCCTATGGTGACTAAATCAAGCCAATTTCATATTATGATAATTGTTTATCTGAGCATTAAAATGCGATACGAACGAGCCACCTGCACCTGAACCAAATCTGAAAGTAGCAACTAAACATAATCATCTGAAGGAAAGCAACTATAAAGAGAAAATAATGTTAGTTTATGACAAGAATACATGATGGAAAAGCATACCATGACATCGAATTGCTCTGGCTTTGAAACAAGCTGCATGCAACAATTGTCAACTATAATCTCATTATATTTTATCGCTGGATATTTTGTTGCAATCTCACGGCATGATTCTAGGAATAGACCATCTGCAAGCTTCATGATGTTGGCTTTATGGACTGCAGTGACCTTTTTTCTGTTGTTGAGATACGCATACTCGAAAGCATACTTTGCAATACGCTCAGAGCAGAACTTTGTTATCACCTAGCACAGACATTTAGTTAGGGCCTAAAAGACAAAAGTATGTGTTCTATTTTTATGCTAAAAGAATCACTTTTTTCGGTGTTACAATATACATATCAAAATGTGATTTCTAACACAAAAATAAATAAATAAATGGATTTCAAATATTATATGTATGCTATAGTTTAAGGAATTAAGCATACATATGCTGAAGTTAAGGTTATAAAAGTGCCAGTTTATAACCTTCAAACTTTCCATTACTTTATGTGCTTGTTATTTCTCACCATTTACTAAGGGATGTATCCTCTAGAGGGAAGGAAGAGGAGAAAGAAAGAAACAATGTCGTGGAAGAGAGGATGTGATAAAAGGGTAGAGAAGAGAGGTCTTCTTTGATTTGTCTACTTCAAAAGAGAGGAAAGAAGAAAAATCACAAAAATGACAAAATTAGACCTTTCAATTTGTTGTCCCCAAGACCTTACGGAGTTAAATAGGTCTTTTAAAACCTTTTCAATGCTTCCACTCCTCTTTCATCCAATTCAAAGCTTCCATACCTCTTCCAACCACCTTTTGGAGAGAACCAAATTTGGAGAAAAGAGCTAAATTATCGCCTTCTTTTCTACTTCCTTTTTTTTTCTTCTATCAGCAGTAGACAAGGGAATGATTGCTTTTCCCATCCTTTCCCTCTACTGTGGCTTTGCTCCACCAAGTAGACACTCCCTAAATCGTCCCCCCATCTGTCCACAATAATCTACTCTTATCTTAATGCTTCAAGCCATGGAAATGGGTGGAGAAAAGTAGTTTCCACTTTGAAAAAGAATCTTAGTACTATTCTCCCTTCTCAACTCCTGAGTCTCCTTCATTTCCTCCTCACAGAAGTTTCTACTTGATTTGGGCTAAGAAAACAGCTTGATTTTGTATATAATCCTTGATCTCTCATTGATTCGAGATTACTTTTTGTTGTCTGAAGTCTACCTCACTAGATTTTGGATAATTTTGTGCTGATCATAGATATTATTCAAATTTCCATACAAAGTTGGAATGGCCTTAGTCAAACCTATCCAACTCGGCTAATCTAGATTGGAATTGGCTGATTTTGAAAATGATGGAACTCTCATAAAAGCAGTATTTTCTAATTTGGAATTTGATATCAGTATAAGAGACCCTTAGATGCTAAATTTAGTTAGTATAATTATTTTATATATGTGAAAAGAACTGAAGTTGAAAACATGACAAATGGTTCTTAATAGTTCCTCATTGCTACAATTACATCATTTGAAATTTATTTAGCAGACAAAGAGGATTTTTACTCAAGAATACAATGGGATAACCAGCTCAAGTATACAAACCTTAGCTAGGATTCTTATGCAGTTGGTTACGAACAGAAAAGCCATGAGATACATTAATAGAAGGAAAACAAATGGTTTATGATGAGTTATGGCATGAACAATGACTAGTTTTTCATGATATATTTTGGTCTGTGACACAGAATTGATCATTTGAAGTTCTGAACCATACAATATGAGATGAGGATGCCATCATTTATAGAAACAAGCACCAGAAACACCTTAGTAGTCTCAAACACAGTAACATATTAACCTGTTCACTAGCAACCAACCTTATCAATTTTGTCCTGGTAAAGCAACAATGAGCAATCAAAACATAAACTAACAAAATGTAACATTTGTCAATCCTGTGTATCTCAATAAGAATAAAAGAGCTTGTGCAATCTAGAATTTATAAAAATGTTAAACACAACGTGTTGTTGAACTGTCAGATCAGATTGGAGGCAAACTAATGACAGTTTATCAACTCAAAGACAAGAACAAAAGAATAATAGTCATACAGACGTAATGATAAAACCAGAAGAGAAATTAGAAGAATAAGAGGGAAGGATAGTAAAAGTTCAAATCGTCTATATTTTTAGCAATCAACCACAGGCATGGTAATGAATTATGCCTATCTATCTTTTCCCATTCGTTTAATGCATGTTATCTAAAGCTAGAGAAGACAAAATGTCTTGAGGAAGTACTTAAGCAAACGATCAAATTGCATACCTTGAGGCTCTCCACGACACCAGGAACCACCTCATGTTCCAAACCAGAGTACTCGCCTTCCGTGTTCTCCCTGATGACCACGATATCCACATTCTCATGCCTCGTCGGCAATCCCGGAAGATTAAAGCAATGAACCAGAGACGCATAGAGATCCAGTTCCTTCCTCAGCTGCACATTGAGGGAACTCACACCTCCCCCCACCGGTGTAGCGAGCCCACCCTTGAGGCACACCTTATTCCGGCGGATGGACTCGATCACCTCTGGTGGCACTGTCGTCATGTCGCCGTGGACCTCGTACGTCTCGAAATACACCGGCGCGTGCATCGCCTCCATCACCTGCCGCACGGCTCCGGTGACGAGGGGCCCGATCCCGTCGCCGGGGATCAGGGTCACCGGCCTCGGCGCGCCGTCGCCGGGCCTGGGCATGTACGTGATGGAGCGCCGGGCGCCGGCGTAGGAGCCAGCGGCAGCGCCGCGTAGGAGACGGCGGACGATCGGTGGGGATCGCCTCATCGTCGCATTCGCAAAGCGACAGCCGACAGCGAGCGACGAGAGAAACGGAAAAATAAAAAGAAATGCGCAAATGATTATAACGGTTTGGGAGGAGCTGGAAGCATCGAAGGTCTCTCCGTTACAATTTACATCTCAACGAAAAAGGAAAGAAGTGTGCAAATAACGGAGATGTCAAAACATTATAACGGTTCGGAAAGAGCTGGAAGCCTCGAAGGTCTCGTCGTTACAATTCATATCATAACGCTGGCATATCGGTTAATATAACGGTGTTATGAATCGCAAATTAAAATACAATTCGAAATTTCTATAAAACAATGATTTTTAAAATTAATCAGAAAAAATTAGATACATGACACCAATTTAAAAATAATTAAAAAACAAAGTTCGATAAATTAACAAATCCATCGTAAATTCTATTATTTTAAATTATTTCATTTAATAAACATCGTTAAATTTCTCATAAATTATAATAAATAAAATATTTTCACATTTTTTTATAAATTTAGTCAATCTTGTATTGTTAAAATTAGGATTATGTGTCACCAATTCAAAAGCATCCCTAATTAACCATATCAAAATTGGATAATTAATTTACAATATAAATAATTAGAGATGCCCTTTTTATTTTCTACAAAAAAAATTAAATTAATTTATTAAAATTTTATGAAATTTATAGAGCTAAGAATAAAAAATAATATTAAAAAATTAAAGATGCCACAAGGCAAGTTGGTATGGGCATCCATCAAGATAGGTCAAATTTCTATTCTTTTTTGTATAATTTAAATCAATAAAAAATAATATTATTTTAAAAAACAATAATGAACTTTGTAGGGTTAAAAGTATATATATATATATACTTACAAATGAAATCCTCTTTAAGTTGAACCAAGTCAATCCCTTATGGTTAAAGCTTCCCTATCGCAACAAAAAAAATATCGAAATCATAGCGGTTTCTCGAATACTTTAAATAAGAACAAGCGAGTACTTATCGAGCTGAAAACAAATATGTCCTCAAGTTGTTGATCCATATACATAGACATTAGGAATATACTGAATACTTGATCAACAACCAGTTTCTAACAGCAAATTCAGTCAGCTAATAGACATTCCAACTACAAATCCATGTCAAAGATGACATCAATGAAGGAATTGGAGGAAGCAAACATAGATGAAATCGACTCGAAGATTCGAAAGGAGATGATAAAACAAAAGTACTATCAAAGTTCTTCAACAATGAACCCTCAATATTTGATCAAAGGCAACTATTAATATTAGTTCCTCAATAATTGCAAGAATTTAAGAAATAAGACAGGATGCATTGGAAGATTTTTACTTGTTTTCAATGACATGAATTGAGTATTGATAGGGTTGATCCATCAATTTAAACCCTCAGCATTGGTCGAAAGCTCTTTGAATCTATCTCACTTACCACTAAATCAAGCAACTATTAGTATTATTAGTACTAGTTCTTCAAAAAATAAAACAGAAATAATCAGAGTTAGATAATTGCAAAATTTTAAGAAATAAAAGGGACTCCATCATGAATTAGACAAAGTTTCAACAAACATTGAGCATGCAGGTTAGTTTTAATCATCATTCATGAAGGAACATAACAGCAAAAGAAACATGAATTGCAAGAATCAAAGATAAAATAATTCTTACCAAAAGATTCTACAAGGCCAGAGTTAGCTTTCTAGAATTTTTGTTAAAGAAAATGATAAAAGAGATGAAGAGAAAACGAATGACCACCAAACATTTGACATTACTCTAGTTGCCTGCGGTTTAGTAGATTCATTTCATGTATGACTAAAGAGCTTAAATATTGAAAAGGAAAGTTCTTCCAAATCATAGATGAACTTCCATGTATCAACAGTTACATAGTGGTTTAGCCTTGTTGCTCTCACTCCTGATGGGAAATAGTTTCATATCGATGATGATATCTCGTGGTAAAGAATGCAGAAAACCATATTGTTCAGTGCAGAATTTTGATTTCTAGTTGAAATGGTAATGTTTTGTTACTTTGGCACGCTTCAAAACATGTTTAGATCAACTCAAATGAGTGTTATCATGCATAAAATGAGAATTCTAGAACACCTTAGTAAAACAAGCTTTCTCCATATCTATAAAAATATCTCAGTTAAGATTGACAATTAGAACTGGAATACATATCAATTTCTTTGGCTACAATATCATTCCACTTAGTGCTCAGGTTGATGTTCCCCTCTTCCCCTCCACTTGTTTTCATTGTATTTCATCTTCTTAGAATCCAAATATGAGTTATCTTGGTTGAGTTCAATTGGTCCAACTGAGGTCGGTATCATACTTTTGTTAGACACCATGGTCTTCCAATTCTTTCCTTGAGAAAAAAAAAGTTCTTTTCTTTGAATTCATGAAGCAGAGACAAGCATGATGATGAGTTTTGAAACACTTCAAAACAGAGTATTGTAATTGAAGTGATCATACATAATCATAACAATCCAGTTCATAGTATGAAGATGAGACTTCTATTTACAGGATAGACAACTGAAGAAGTTGATAATTTATCAGAGAGCAGGAAGGAAAAATAGGATCTTTTTGAGCTTGAAATGTGTACCTTCATTGCTAGATTAACTGAGGTTAATGGCTTTCCGCCATAGCCAAGCTCTAGCTGCTTCAGTCACTTTGTCCTCCTCAACGATCAACTGGCTCAACCGGCCGGCGTTGGTGACAAATTTCTCAATTGCTTCGTTTCCGACGGCT
This sequence comes from Curcuma longa, assembly GCF_044706935.1. Classification (NCBI taxonomy): domain Eukaryota; kingdom Viridiplantae; phylum Streptophyta; class Magnoliopsida; order Zingiberales; family Zingiberaceae; genus Curcuma; species Curcuma longa. The sequence continues at coordinate 9,699,176 of NC_133863.1, forward strand.
GGGCATCGCGACATGTCTAGCAGCTCCACCTGCTTGCCACAGTGCTTGAGCAAGGAGTTAAGGGAATCGCCGGTCAGTGCCCTGCAACCTTTGAGCCTGATCTCGACTAGATTCTTGCAGGAAGCTAGCATGGATCCCACCTCCTTGTCGGTCATCGTCTCGTTGTGCGACAAGTCGAGCCGCCGGAGGCGCTGCATGCTTTGGCTGAGGAACGTGAGGAGCCCGGGCTCCCGCTCCACCACGTCACAGTTCACCAGCGCGAGCTCTTCAATGGCGGCTCCGGCCGGAGAGCGGGCGAGGGAGCGGAGCCCGTCTCCCGTGACGAGGCAGCAGCTATGGAGGCGGAGGGAGGCGAGCTGGTGGTGGCAGAGGCGGTAGTGATCACGATCTTCCGCAGCAATGGCGAAGAGATGGTCGTTGTGGAGGTCAAGCGGGAGGCGGAGGTCGAGGGTGCGGAGCGCGGCGCCGCGGCGGTGGATGAAGTGGTGAAGGGCGTCGCGGCTGCCGCCGTCGTAGAGGAGGAAGGAGGCGAGGTTGCGGCATCTATCGGCAGCGAGGAGGAGGACGCGGTCGGCGATGGAGCGGCAGGTGCGGAGCTCGAGCCCGAGAAGGCCGGTAAGGCAGAGGGGGAAACCCGACGAAAAGGCGCCATCGCCGGTTCCCTCACATGCCCGCAACTGCAGCCAGCGGAGACCGCCGCAGCGGCGCCACAGCCAGGAGAGGCCGCGATCGGAGGCGTAGATCCCGGACAACGACAGACTCTCAAGCGGCAGCATCACGATAGAGTTTTCACTGTCATCGTCATCATCATCATCATCATCGGGAAGTTCCTGGATACTGGGGCGTTTGGCGCGGGAGCGGACGAGGGAGAAGGATTTGAGAAAGGGGAGGGCGGCAAGCCAGCGGAAGGAGAGGGGAAACAGGGAGGCGATCTGGAGGGAGGTGAGGGAGGCGAAGGCGGCGGCGGATGATTGGAGCGCGGAAGGGGAGACCGGGGCAGCAGGGATGAATCTTAATCGAGTGAGGCGGCGGGTGCAAGCGGCGGAAGCAATAGCGAACAGTACCGCGTCGGCGCCGCCGTCCTCATCTTCTTCCTCCTTGCGATTGGAGACGACGGTGAGGTCGGAGACGGAAGGGTAGTGGGCGAGGATGGACGAGAGCGACGGCGAATCAGGAAGACGCGGACGGACGGCGAGGGAGAGGGAGGTGGTGGAGGAGCGGAGGAGGGAGAGCCACCGCTTGGATACGAGGGAAGCGGAGGGCGCGGCGGACGGCGGCAGTCGCCGGAGAATCTCCTGCACCAACTCGTCGCACAGCACCGCATCCATCTTGCTCTCTGCGGGCTCCCCCACCGAGGGCCGGCTTTTCTAGGCGAAAGCACAGAAGAGGACAACAAGATGCGGACGTCCGCACTCCGACCGCAAGCCGGTCGAGAAGCCTCACTCGCTCACGGATCTTTGCGATGACCGCCAAGGCCACGCAGCTACCCAATAGCAAACCCGTGTCGTCATTGGGTCATCCAAGATGGGACCGAGTACCGCAGTGCTGAGATAAGAGGTGACGTGGGCACTAGCCCTCGACCGGCGATCGCAGGCGCGACAGCCGGCGCGACGCTCATAATTTTAAATAAAAAATATCAGATAATTAATTAAATAATTTTATTCATAAATTATTTGTAAATATTAATCAATAAAATTTTATTATATATATTTTTATCATCTAATAAATATAGATAAAGTTGTCAAACAGACCAATTCATGATGAGACGAGCCAATCCACTAAAAACTCATCATATGACAAGACGAGATAAACTGACCCACCAACTTAGTGGATTAAAAATCTCTAATCTAATTTAACTCAAAACGAATTACAGATTAGACGGACCAATCCATAAACTTATTAAAAAATAAAATATTAAAAATTTTAAATTTGGATTAGATCAAATTGAAAATTTTTAACTTGAATTATGATTTAGATGGATTAAATCCTACTAAACTTTCTACTTTAATTTTAAAATTTAAAATAAATAAATAAATTTTCTCCAGACCAATCTAAGTTTGCCACAAATCAATCCATACAAATCACCATAAACCTAAACAGATCAATCTATCTGAACTAATCTTAAAATAAATTGATAAAAATTTTAACCCAATCTATTTTTTAATCATTTAACCATCATAATTTACTCTCTTTAAAACGCTATCGTTATAGGATCTATATTAAAGACACCTGAGTGACACGAAATAACGCTGTTATAAAGTGACACGAAATATATAACGGCACGATTCAAATCGATATATCGGGATAGTTATTAAACCCAATGCAGAAGTTATGCTGTCTGGAAACTTGGAGACGGAAAACGGAAAACGCGGAAACGGAAACGGAAAACGGCAATAGTTGAAGTTTCCGATTTTTGGAAACGTCGAATACCTACAGTGTCGAAGACCTAAAGTTAAATAGCCTTAACTTTAATTTAAGAGGGATTAATTAAATAAACCTAATGTGGATGAGGTTTAATCAATTAAATCCTAATTCATTTAGTGTTAGGAGGTTTAATAGGTTTAATTGGTTAGTGGATGAGGTTTCTTGGATTAATGACTTAATGGTATAAACCCAAACCCATTAGGAACCATTAAGAAAGATTATTAAAGAGGTAGGTTTCCCAATCGCGATTTTCGTTCCCAATTGCGCCGCAGCCCCTTTTGTCTCTGTTTCTCGCCGTCGACGCCGACGCAGCCCCTTTTGTCTCTGCTTCTCGCCGTCGACGCCGACCGGAGGGGCTGCCAACGCGAAGCCGAACCCCACCTTCACCTCTTCTCCCTCTCTCTATCTTCTGCCGCCTTGCCATCGCGCTCAGCCGCAGATCGTAGCCACCACCGCGTGCTCCCTGCTGCTGCCGGGAGAAGGAACGAACCCGAAGTCCCCTCTTCTCTTCTTTTTCCCCTTCCTCGCCTTTCCTCCACCATACGACGCCGTGTCTGCTCTTCTCACCAAGCCCCGACGCCGCTACAGCCTCCATAAGTTTCCAGCGGGTTGACGCCGTTTCCAGACAGCATAGTGCAGAACCCTAACCGTCCAGAAACCATTCGATAGGGCGAAGCCGAAGCGTACAGGGAGAGATGAGCGGGTTCATGGGGGCGTTCTGGGGAACACGGGCGCTGGAGATCATACAGCGGTTCAACTCCGCGGGGAAGCCGTGGAAGCGGATCAGAATCACCGGCACTCGGAGGAGCAACGCCAAGAAACGCCTCCGCCGCATCTGGCAGGTGATTTCCCATTTCCCTTCGACTGTAGCATCTCTATCTTGTTGGTATTTTTTTTAGAATTGAGGTTCTTCCGCCGTTGAGGACTGAACGAGCCCATCAAAATCCAATTTTGGTAGAAATTGTCTGGTCATCATCGGTCTGTTTCAATCCAGGTCGAAATTTTTACTTCCATTGACGATGCCAGGCCAACCATTTTTCACACTAGAGTAACCAGTTTATTAGTGCTATTGAGACGATTAACTTAATGTTATTGACTTAAATTGTATGAACGCTGATCAAGCTAGATTATTCGGAACCTACTGTGGTATTATCATTTAATTCACAATCACTGTGGAAATTCACTTGTCTCTCTGTTCTTTTGTGAACCTTCTCTTGGCCATTTGGAGTGAATCCTTCCTTCTTCCTTGAGTGAAGGTGCCTCCTCTCATGAAAATTATATCACCACAAAATGACTGATATATAGTCAAATAGTTTCGAAATAAAGGATGTTGACAGAAAGGAGGTTAATTTAATGATAATGATTGGTCTAAAGAACAAGGAAGATGGTTGTGTTAAAAAAGACAAACAATTGGTACATTATTCTTGACTTAAGTGTTACTAAAATAAAGCCATCGAAAAGCTTTGAAAGAGAGGGGCATGCATATCAAATGGAAGTTTAAGCATTGAAGACCTCGTGAGAGTTCATCATGCTATCACAAAATATGTTTATATTTTTTAGAACTATATGCGAAACAAAATTCTATTGAATAATATCATAATCCTCTAGGAAGTAGCCATGAAAAAAGGAACAATCAATGCCTAATATTTTGAACTATCCCTTGAGTAAGTATTCTATTCCCCTTGGTTATCACATAGATAAGGCTCAAGTTCCTTAGCAGAGAAAAAGAACCGAGTTGAAGCATTGAACTATTAAAAAACATAAGGTGATTGATGTGGCACAGATTTAGCAGAAAGATAAGATCTACTGAGAGGTTGTGCACTTGTGCATTATAAGGTACTAAGAAACAAAGTTTCATAGTGCTCAAGAACACATATAGGAAGTACTCTGATGGATTGGAAGGAAATTATTAGTGATATCTAAATGTTTTCACTATTTGTTTTTCAGATTTACTGTTTAAGTTATTGGACTGAAACTATGGACTCAAATGAAAATTATGAAGGATGTTTTTGTGTTCAAACGAGAAACTAACATGGATAATTTCATATTAAAAAGCTTTTTAACTATTCATTTGGTAACTTTCTATGAATTAAAAATCTGGAAATAGATGTGAGTGTACTTTGATTATATGTTTCGTTTATTACTTCTAAGTTTGTACTTTTGCTTTTGCTCATATGCTACTCATCTTTGATTGTTTTTGTACTACTTTGGCTTTGGGTATTATTCTTCATTTCATGAACTTTATCATTCAAAAATATTTGTAACTACCTCTAAACATTCATTTCTAAGAGTAAATTTACATAATATCAGTCCCTAGATGTATTTTTTTTTCAGTTTTTTTCTATAGAGAACGCTATTAGAGTACTTTAAGCAGTTTTAATTTCAAATAATATGCATTATCGGATTTATTTTGCGAAGGAAACTATTTGAGGTTGACCTATGGATTGCATCTCACCATTGAAGTGCTTAAGAAGCCTATATTAATAGTACCATTTAGATCTTTAACCATTTTCATTACACTAAATTTAATTTCTTTGCCTCCATCTTTTCTCTGCATCTTCAACTTTTAGCAATTTTACTTGTTGGGTGCCTTCTAGTTTGTCAATACCATCTTAAATATATCATTTCATCATGCATTTCTAATTGCTCTTGGATTGTGATAATCATTTTGGGCATTGGATGCTATCCTCGCATTGAACTCTATGTAACTGTGTTATTTGTAATCATAAGATACTCTTTGATTGTGGTACTTTCGTCGTCTGTTTTAATCAGCATAGTGAAATTTTTATCTTTTCCTTGAAAATCAGTATTTCTAGATTGCTAGTTCATGTTATCACCATACTATATATTACAGGATCTAATATCTTCAAGGATTTCATACCTTTGACAATCGAAATCGTCTGTTGCTTTGTTATTGCAGAACGAAGCAGTCTTGAGAGCTTGCGCCGAGCCACCACAAGAAGCTACAGCAAATGTTGCTTCTGCAGTCGAACTCAAATAGACGATAGATCGGATCAGTGGAGTAAGCCATTGATCAGCAACAAGGTCCTTCTGTTCTGCTTTATAAGTTAGTGTTTATCTTTGTCTGCTCAATTTTGTGATTCAAGAATTATACTTGGAACTGCTCCTGGATATTAGAATGTCATTGCTTTCGCGAAAATGTTAGCGAACTCAAATAGACGATAGATCGGATCAGTGGAGTAAGCCATTGATCAGCAACAAGGGCCTTCTGTTCTGCTTTATAAGTTAGTGTATTTCTTTGTCTGCTCAATTTTGTGATTCAAAGTATAATTGGAACTGCTTCTGGATATTAGAATGTCATTGCTTTGGCGAAAATGTTAGCACATGTTCCATATTTCACTTGTCCACTAGCACAGAACTGTCTTTATAACCATACTTACTCCAGTAGTGTAACTTGGCAACAAATGGTAGCAGAAAAGCTCAACATTAGGGCATCAAAACTTAGAAGTTAGTCGGTCGGTCATAAGAGTTTCCGCAATGCTCACCAATAGTCACCACAAGAGCAACTTCCACCCTTGAACTGATGATACCGATTTGTATCTCTCACAAGTATCTCCCTCTCCTCAACCATGGAGATAAATTTTATTGTGGCATGGCAATCTCCGCAGATGCGGAGATTTTTTATCACTCGAAGTGAAGTCCCCGCGGGAGTGCTTACGAGTCCTAATGCCACTGCCAACTTCTCACTATGCCCGCACAGAATGTGCTCTTTGTCTTGCTCCTCGACATCCTGGAAGACGAAGTCGGTGCTCGGGCGATAACCTAGTCTCTTCATCTCCACACTGAGCTTCTCCAACTTCTCACTAATGTGGCTCATTTGGGGATGAGACTTGTCACCAGCTAGCAGCATATGCACCTTGTTTCTTATCTCAATCCAACTACATCCCGGGTTCTTCTTCACGCCCATCGCCTTCATCATCTCCCTCACCCTTTCGACTTCATCGAGCATTCCTTTGGCCGCATAGATGTTTGAAAGCAGCACATAATTTCCGGCATTCGTAGGCTCCAACTCGAATAGTCTCTTCGCCGCGACCTTTGCAAGTGCAACATTGCCATGAACCCTACAAGCACCGAGCAATGCACCCCACACACAACTGTCTGTTTCATTCTGCATCTTCCTTATCAGCTCATAAGCCTCATCCAACCGCCCTGCGCGACCAAGCAAGCTCACCATGCACGCGTAATGCGCAACGGCAGCATCGATCCCATGCTCATTGTGCATTTCGTCGAACAAGCGATCTCCCTTCTCCGATAGCCCAGCATGGCTACAAGCGGAGAGCACGCAGACGAAGGTCACAGCGTCCGGCTTCTGCCGGTGCCTCTTCATCGAAACGAACATCTCGATCGCATCGTTCGCCAGCCCGTGCATCGCATACCCTCCGATGATCGCGTTCCAAGAGACGACATTCCTTATCGGCATTGCATCGAACACGAGCCGAGCATCAGCAATTCGGCCGCACTTGGCATACATATCGACCAGGGAACTGCCCACGTACACGTCCACAATGATGCCTTTGCGGAGGGAGAAACAATGAGCAGATTTGCCGTGCATTAAGGCTGCGACATTTCCACAAGCAGGTAGCAGGCATGGGATCGTCACTGAGTTCGGCTCCTCCCCGGCGCTCTGCATCTGCCTAAAGAGCTGCAGAGCTTCCATGTCCTTCCCGTTCTGCGAGCAGCAAGCCAGCATTGAGTTCCAGCACACTACATTGAGCTCCGCGCCTTGCGCTCGGAACTCGGCGAACGCCGCCAAGGCATCGTCGACGCGGCCGTTCCTCGAGAGCCCGGCGAGAAGAGCGCTGCGGGAAGCCACGTCCGGCGAGGCCAACGCATCGAACACGCGGAGCATTTCCTCGGCGTGGCTGCATTTGCCATACATGTCGAGGAGAGCGCTTGCCGCGGAGGCGTAGGCTTCGAGCCCCGTCTTGCTCACGTACCCGTGAATTTGGCAGCCGGCGGTGACGTCCTCCAGGTCGCTGGCGGCCGAGAGGGCGCTCGAAACGGCGACCGAGTCGAGTTCGAAGCCCTCGGAGTGCATTCTCTGCAGCAAAGGCAGCGTCTTGTCAGGGCGCCCGCTGCGGTTCAATCCCACGAGCAATCCATTGAAGGTGATGAGATTGGGTTGGGTACCGGAAGAACGCATCTGGTCGAGCAACTGTAAAGCCTCACCGGCACGTCCACGGGCGGCGCTTCCGGCGATCATGGCGCTCCACACTGCGACGCTCCTCTGCGGCATTTCGTCGAACACCCGGTGGGCGTCGGCCAATGCGGCGCACTTGAGGTACATATGGACTAACGCGGTGGCGATGAAGGGGTCGGCGGAGATTCCGGCGACGAGGGAGATGGCGTGGAGTTGGCGTCCGACGGGCAGGGAGCTGGGGAGCGCGGCGCAGGCGTTGATGGCGGCGGGGAGAGCGAAGGGGTCGGGAGGGAGGCGGAGCGAGAGCGCGGAGGGGAGAAGGGCAAGGTCGGTGGAGAAGAGGCGGAGGTGGGCGGCGTAGAGTGGGAGAAGGCCGGCGCGGACTTGCATGAGGAAACGCCTGTACGACAGAAAGTGAGTTACCTTCAATTTAGTAATAATAATTATCAATAATAATATTTTTTAAAAAAATCCTTTATTTTCATTATCGTTATTCTATTTTTTTTTAAAAAAAATACTTAAAACTATCTTATATATATTTTTAATAATATTATTATTTTTTAATAATTAGGTATCAACTTCGAACTCAATTAGTCCTAAAGACTACGATCTTCCTCTTAATTGGATAAATTTAAAAGTGCGAGCAATTTCTTATAATCAACGTCTCAAATTTTTTATTCTATTAAAAATAATATCTTATAATATATCATAATTAAAATTTTATTTATGAATACTTAGTATACTGTTTAGTCGGTTTGTCCAAGGAGTTAAATATTAATATTAATATGATTAGAAATGATCCAATTTATTCAAAATTAATATACTATTAAAATAATTTTGATATTATTTTATATTATAATAATTTTGATTAAAATTTCTTATAATATAGTTAAGTTACTTCTGCTATTTCATCGTGTTAGGAATATTTAATTTGATAAAAATTTATTTATGTTTGTTTAAAATATATTTTATTTATAAATAAATTTAAATAATTTATTATGTTAAATATAATAAATATATATATATATATATATATAGCTCTTAATGTTTATGTTCATGAAGAAGCATTATAAATTATTCATAAAAAATATCTATAACTAGATAAAGAAGCTTCCTAAACGAGCAAATAAGTTGTATCATCAAATTTGTTAACAGACTAAATAATTTTAAAATATAGTTTTTGTAATGAATTTAAAATCTGTCCTTGAGTCATTTAAAAAAAGAAGAAGCTATTTTTACAAATAATAGAAAAACTATTACTTTTACAAATATAGTTTTTGTAATGAATTTAAGACCATATATTTAATAATTTTGGTTTTAAAAATTTATCAATCTAAATGAAATAATCACCCTACTTATGACACAAGTAATAAGAATTTACAAAAGTGCAAGGTTAGTTAAAGATGATGTATGGCATCCTTGTTCACATGACTACTAGCTAATTAGTCAAACTTAGGCCTTATGCAAGAACATATTGATACCGGGGAACTTCCACGAAGAGCGAACAGAAGGTTGTGCGGTATCACGACGTTGTGTGATAGTTCCATATGAAGCTTTAGGAGCATTTTCAATGGTCATAGTTGATTTTGATGCATCGTGGTGTTGTGTAGTAGTTCCATTTGAAGCTTTAAGAGTATCTTTAGTAGTCGTAGTCGATTTTGAAGTATCGTTGTGTCGTGTGGTAGTTCCATTCGAAGCTTTCGGGGCGTCTTCGGTGGTGGTTGTAGTTGATTTTGGGCCCCTTTGTTTGACTGTGCTTGTGAGTCCCTCCAACTCCTGAAATTCACAATTTTGAACGATAAGCCGATGCCAAGATCGAATCAAATTACAACAATTGCGGCCGGAAAGAGCAATATGAGCATTGCTATGAAATGAACTCTAGGCTACTCATTCATGTTCTTTTATTTCTCGTATCAATTGCATTACAGCGTATCTTTTGTAATTGGTTTCCCTTAAAGGCAAAGTTTAAAGCAACTTCTAATCTGTAGATAATATTTTTTTCCTACTTCGCAATACTCTTTCCATGTACTGAAAAAAGGACAACTCAACCAACTTAGAAATTTTATCAATTAGAAAGGGCAGCCAAATGCACAGATGTCTTCAAATAATTGAAATCCTATTTCGTTCATTCAAAGGACATCTGAATATGAGGATGATCCATGATAGTGATTCTGCAAATGATCCCAATGTAATTTTGGATTTCCTAACCAAATAGCTACACTACAACCATTTTACATTGCTAATGTTCCAAGTTAGATAGAATGAATTTGTCACCCATAGTGATTGTTTCACTGCATGTTATATAGTATTTAGGGTGGGACTGTGGTAAAATTTCCATTCAACTTTCAAGCATTAATTGTTTACCTTCAAGGACCAAAATCCAACATACAGATATAACTGAGAATTATGCAAGTTGCAACACTGGAAGTGCTTATAACTACAAACATGATCTAGTGACACTATAAGCGTGGCATATTAACCTCAGCTAACAGAAAATCTGATTGTGTCTTGCTTGTGGATCGGGTGCCATTTTTATCTTGTTGCGAAAGCATTGTGACAATCTGTTAGAAAAAAAAAAATACAAATAGTTAGACAAGGACGAGCTGGTCACTGTTCCAAATAGAGTAGAGTTTGGAGGATTACCTTAAAAGCACCAGAAAAAAGTCTTGTAACATCAGGTAATTGCCCATTCTTTGAGAGCACAGACCCAATTATACCTGCAAAACAACCAATTCATATCGTAGGAATTGGGGAATTGGATATATATAATCTCATGATAAAACTCTAAATCTGGAACTACTAGTGTAGGACTAGTTCCTCTTGACCAATAGCCCTATTAATCTAATAATACCTCTAACACTCGCCCTTAAGATGAAGCATAGATGTACATATATACCTCTCACACGCAAGAGAAACAAATTGATCTTATTCTATTTACAATCAACTTATGTATGAAGACCTATTGAGTAATGCATGGAATTTGCAATGCTACTCTTACTGCATAACGCACTGAAACAACACACTGTAATATCTGCAGAAACAACTTCAGCAAACCTTTTCAATGAACAAGCTTTAAAGTAAAAAAGGAAGAAAAAAATGTCCACTTTAACTGATATATTAAGTTCTTCCTACTAAAATCATCCCCATAAAAATGTTTTTTTAAGAATACTCTTGTTCTTGCTACCAAAAAATGCTACTTTAAGTATGCTATTACATTCGTCGTCGTTAAGAATTCACCCATTATGATCCTCCTCTGGGCCAAGGCCAAATTCTCGCGTTAATCCAATGAGAGACACGGAGAACCCCGCTGATGAGAGATATAGATGAAAAAAGAGTACCTGCTCCAAGGACGATTGTAAGCTTCGAAAGCGCCATGGTATATCCAAAAAACCTCCTAAAACCTCAAAGAAAGTTCTATCGCCAAGTAGATCGCCGATGGCGCCGTCGCCGGCTCGCCGCGCTCTCGGAGCCAATGCTCGATCTGGAGTCCGGAGATCACAAGTTCCTCTCAGGGCTTCCCTTCATGTCCTATTTATAGTAATCATCGCGGAAATATCGCCTATGCATCGCCCGGTATTTTGATAATATAGCAATTAATCCCAGCCGTAGGATTCCGTGGCAGCCATGCGTTGATTTCATGATCAACGGTACAAATTTAATTGGAATCCCTAGTAGTTTTGGAGGGGTGAATCGGATCCGATCGGATCGGATTGGATCGAATCGATCGATTTAGCTTATCGAGCACGATTAAAGCTTAATTATACTTATGAGCTCATATCCAACACAAGTTCTCAGACGATTACCTTGAATTTAATTTGTGTCAATTATATTTAGGCATACAAATTTTAGATATAATTTTTCAAAAATATTTTTATCTCTAAAAAAATTAGTTTTAGAAATTTTAAAAGAAATAGTAAATTAACACTTTTTAAAATATTCTAACGATTTTTGTAAACATAAATGCCCTTTAAAAATTTCCAACTCTTAATCATTTTATTAATCAAATAAACATGCTGATAATATTTTATTAGGGTTTGATGATTCATTATGCCATTCCATCAAATGAAGTTAATGGCATTTAGACAGTTTAATCAAGTAGTTACAATTTTCTCCCCTAGACTCCTAGTAATCAATTGTAACTTTTCAATTTATCTCCTTATATATGATCGTAGGACCGACTGTGTGAAGTTGTTGAGGTAACAGATTCTACCTTTTCCTGAAGTATTCACAGTTTGAATATCAACTGAGATATTGCACTTTCGAATTTATTGGGTGGACGAACTAGGGGTCTATAAGGGTTTGAATACCTTAATTATAAAAAAAAAAGTGTTAATGGAATGTGATAAAGCACTCGTAGTAACAATAACAAGATCTTGATTCAAATATTAAATAGGATGAATATGTTGAAGATCGACTTTTGAGTGTACATAAATTTGTGCTCTGAATTTATCCAATAGGTAAATTATGAGAAAAAAACTACTACTTTAAATTTACTCAATAAATAAACTAGAAGGTGACCTTAGACACCTCTAAAATTAGTTCGACTGACGAACTTAAACACTTGAATTATCATTAAAAAATAAAATTAATAAAATTAGTAATTATTATAAGATTTTAAAATTATAATTTTGTTTATAAAGTACAATGTTGTTTAGCTAGTTAATAAATTGTTAAGTTATGCACATTATTTGTCTTAAATATTTATGATATATTTATCATTTCAGTAAAAGGTGGAATCCGCCACCCCAACAATCCCACACGGTCGGTTCCACAATCATTTGTGAAGAGGTAAATCGAGAAGCTGCAGTTGACCACTACGGGGAAGAACATTGTCTCGGCTTCGTAGAGATTCAATTTTTGTCCACTTCAACAAGTCTGTCTTATAGTAACTAAATCAACCAGGTCCTGAAAGCTATGATATGTTTATCATGTGTTTACTTGGAGAAAGTTCCAATGAAAAGAAAAGAAATAAATTATTTTATTTTATTATCTTGTAGATTTAGACAGAGATTTAGAGAAACAATTAAATATACTTAATCATGTTTATGCAATATGCAAACTTCATAGATAGTTATGTTTACTCACTCACTTTTCCCCCTTTTCCCTCCAAGCAAATAAACCAAATCTCTCTCTCTCTCTCTCTCATTTTGTTTATTTTCTTTCCTTTCTCCTCTGTTATATCTGTCCAAGTAAACACATTCAAGGTAGCTTAAAGTAAGGACATTAAGGGACTTGGAATACAAACACATCACAATTGTTTTCTCAATCTTGAAGACATCCACTTGGAGCTCAATCTACAAATTCCACCATAGTAAACTGAAGTTACAAGATCAGGTAAAAGAATTTCAGGGCCGGCATCTTCGCAAATCAATCACAATTTACATAACCTCAAGAACAAGGGGTACATATCGAAGTTTCAATCGGTAGGAAGTATGGAGTTTCTAGTATCAAAATGAGAACTTTTGCCATTAGTATCATAGGAAAGCACCGAAATCTCCACACGAGCATTTGCCGTCGGTAAACCGGTGAAGTCTCTTGCTATCCCTCACAATGATTTCTCTTTTGGTTATTGTAGAAAAGAACTTCACTGAATTATGGCAGTCCCTGCACATTGTGATGTTCTTGACAACTCTTACAGTTGCACCTTCGGTCGTATTGATCATACCGAAGACGATGGCCAATCTTTCGCTATGGTGCTTGATGGAAGAGCCAATTGAGCTTTCTTCATCCTCCTTGACTGAAAACTCAACACTTTTGTAAGGAACATACCCCAAGCTTGTTGCTTTGTGAAGCAAATTCTCCAAGAGCTTGTACATCTCGGCACTTTGAGGGTGTGATTTGTCGTTGGCTCGGAAGACAGAAGCTTCACCTTTGATGCTAATCCAGCTTCGATCTCGTATGATTCCGATGTTCTCATCATTCATCAGCTTTCTCACTTTAGCAACATCCTGCCACCTCTCTGCCGATATGTACATGTTCAGTAGCAACACATATGTCTCAATCCCTTTAGGTTTGATCTCCAGCAACTTGTCTGCAGCATAAAATCCTAGGTCCTTGTTGCCGTGGCTTCGACACCCGGCGATCAGAATTGACCAAATGATCTCATTTGGTTGAAAATCCATCTTGTCTACGAATGCAAAAGCATCCTCCAACCTGCCTTGCCTGACAAACATATCGATCATGCAAGCATAATGGTCCACAACAGGCTTGATGCCATACTCGTTTGTCATCATGTCAAAATAATACTCAGCCTCATTGATCATGCCGGCGTGGCTACAGGCAGATAGCACGCCGACGAAGGTGACTTGGTTAGGCCTTACACCGGCCGACCTCATGTCCTCGAATAGTTGAATTGCTTCCTTAGGACGGCCGTGCTGTGAGTAGCCAGTGAGCATAGAAGTCCAAGATATCAAGGTCCTTGTGGGCATCTCCAAAAATGCTCTGATTGCATCCTCAATGCAACCACATTTGTTGTACATGTTTAGTAATGCACTGCTCACGACGACATCAGACAAATAGCCGGTCTTGACGGTCTGAGCATGAATCTGCTCTCCTTGCTCTAAGGCCAGAAGGCCGCTGCAAACGGTTAGAATGCTCGAAAAGCTAAAGAGATCCGGCTTCATCCCTGACCGATTGAGTTTATGGAACACTTTAAGTGCCTCAAAGCCACTGAGTTTGGATTCGACATCATCTTTTGCCCAATTCATCCTCTGAGCATGGCCTGCAATCATTGCATTCCAAGTGATCAGACTAACACTATCCATTTCGTCGAACAATCTTCTTGCCTCATCGATCTTGCCGCATTTCAGATACAAGTAGATGGTTGAATTCTTCACAGGAAGCTGCTGCTCACATCCAAATTTGATGCAGAAAGAGTGAATTTGCTTCCCCAGACCGAGATCCCGAACCATGCAGCACAAGCTCAATGCGCTCGTCAGAGTATACTCATTTGGCTCGACCTTTTCGGAGAGCATATCGGCGAAGATACTCAGACCCAATTCTGGATCACCATTGTCACCGCAAGATGAGATGGCCGTGGTCCAAGAAATCACATTCTTGTTGGGAATTCTTTCAAACACTTTCAAACAAGAATCAAAGCTTCCGCATTTGGAATACAAGCTGCAAAGTGAGTTGCCCATGCTTGTTTCAGATTCAGCCCCATACTTAATCACATAGCCATGAACTTGTTTACCGATCTCGATCGAATTGAGAGCGCAGCATGCGCTCAGAACAGCTCCAATCGTGAAGTGCGTCGGAAAGCACCCCGATTCAAGTAAGTGAAGAAACACTCCGATCGCGTTAGCGGGCTGAGAATTGTGAACGTAGCCGGTGATCATCGCCGTCCAAGCGACGACATTTCTGCGGGGCAATTTGACAAACACCTTGAGAGCGGATTCCGTGGCGCCACATTTCATGTACAAATTGACGAGGGACGTCGACAGAAAGGCCTCTTGATGGAAGCCGGTCTTCATAATGTGAGCATGGACGACGACGGCGTCGGGAAGTGACTTGGTCTCGACGCACCGCTGCAGAAGGGGAACGTAGAAGGCGGACTCGACGGCGGTCCGATCTCTCAGCAGAGCGAGAGCTTCCTGCGCGTCGAGAGGCGGCGCCGAGGCCTCCAGGACACCATCCGCCGCCGGAGGGCTTCTCTGGTAAGCCAATTTCTGCATCAAAATGAAATCTTTATCCCCAAATCGTCGGAATTAGAATGTTTTTGTGCCGGGGAGGAGGAGATGAGCGGTACCTTTTCTAGAGGGACGGCGGACGCCGGGAGGAGCTTCCGGGGGTCGGAGTCGAGCCTGTGGAGGGTGGCGCCGCCGACGGCGAGAGAAGGTAGGGACGCCATGGAGCAGAGGAGGAGATGGAGTGGAGGTCGTTGAGGTTGGCATTTCGCTCAGCTCCGCAGCTTTGTGGCGTTCGTGAGCTGTTGCGGCGATAAGGGACGCAATCTTGTGGCTCCGCCTTGCTATTGGCCCAAGAGATGGTGGGACCCACTTGCCACGTAGGACATTCCACCGTGGCTATTTCTAAATGAGGAAATAAATATATATATTTGCCGATTTAGCAGAGATGGTTACACGTGGCATAAAGGGGCATGATCGTAAATAACATTTCCTCGCTAATGGCGCATCGAACCCAAACCCTAGAAGAGGGAGGCCGACGGCCACCGGCGAGCGAGGCCAAATGGCAGCCCAGCCGTCCGGCGTTGAAAGATCTCCGCTGTCCGCCGAAGTGGTAGCGAACTCGTCTCCCTCTTTCTTTCTCTTTTGATGTTTTTTTTAGCATTGCTTTTTGTTGGTGCGGTCGTCTGACATGATGGCTGGTGATTCAGGTGGGCAGGGCGTTCGTCGATCAGTACTATAATATTCTCCAGCACTCGCCTGATATGGTGCATCGATTCTACCAGGAAAGCAGCAAGCTTGGCCGACCAGATGACCATGGTGGCATGATTTTGGTCACCCCCAGTGAGGTGAGCAACCAAGAAGTTGGTTTTTTTCCCCTCTTGAATTTATTGTGGGACGGGATGCAGGCGATCAACCAGAAGGTATTGTTGTCGATTGGTCATGTTAGAGCTGAGATGAAGACCGTGGACTCGCAAGAAACTCTTGGCCGCGGGGTGACTGTGCTTGTGACTGGGTATCTGATAGGGGAGGACAATGTCAAGAGAAGCTTCATCCAGTCTTTCTTCCTTGCTCCCCAGGATATAGGTTTCTTTGTGTTGAATGACATATTCAGATTCGTGGAAGAGGTTGAACACCAGCAGGTAAGCCAGGGCCTGGCGAATTGTAATGCCGAACCGCATGCTGGAGAGGAAGGTCTGTCTTGATAACCCGCCAGTCGTGCCATAGGTTTTATTGTTGGATTCAAAAAATATGAAGCCGTTGCTTTTGACCTGCAGCTCTTCCCCCGCAACAAGAGGAGCATGCTCTAGATCAAACTGTCTCGGTAGATGATGAGGTTTCAAATGAGGAGGAACTCTATAAGCCTTCAGAAAATGGCCTTGTCATTGAAGATGAAGAACCTACAGCTGATGTGATTAACAAAGTTCCAACTATTACTCCAGTGATGGTGGCTGAACCAAGTCCTGTTGCTGCCCGAGGAGACATGCCAAAGAAATCATATGCTTCCATTGTGAGTACTATATAAGTTCAATTTTTTGTTGTTTATTCTTTTTGTCATAGCGTTAATTCAAGTCTCTGTACAATCATTCATTGATTCTTTTTGTTACATTGATTTGATGTTTGCTATTCATTTTATATTAAGCGTGCCCTAACTATTTGGCAGCCATATGAATCTTATTCTTTAATTGAGCACTTTGGAAGGCTTTATTACTAGCAATATTCAAATTAAATGAATCATTTTTATTACATTAGCTAAAGTTTTCTTTGATTTCTCTCAACCCATTGTACCTTCTACTCTAATTCAATTATTATAGTTATAGAGTCTATTAATAGTCTTTGCTCATATCTGTACTGTCTCAATTTATTCGGCTTATTGTCTTCTGTTGGAGTTACACTAATTTGCTTTTAAATATTTTAATTTTTGATTTTATTTATCTAGTAATTTCACCATTCATTTTGTATCATTAAACTTATTTATATAGCTGACATTTTTCTAGCACATTTCTCACATGAAGTAAACTAAATAAACAGATTTATAGGTATTTTTTTGTTGCATAGTACTCTTTAATAATCAACTTTTGTGATAGTTCATAAAAGCTAATTGGTAATTTGTGAAACTAGTGACTACCATTGTTGCTCAACAACTACTGCCGAAACCATTGCCTGTAGTTGTTGCTTGCTTGTCATCAATCTAAATCAGTCATTGTGAACCCCACCTCAATTAACTAAGGATGCTCACTTCCACCTAAGGAAGCAACACATCAAGCCCTTTGTGCCCATGGGTAGTGATACATTTCCAATGATTGACACTATAATTGGTTGTTCGACACTTGATTTTTGTGGGCATCACACTTGCTTCATTTGATGTTATATGAGGTGGACTGCTGGAGGACAGCGTACTTTTGCATTAGTTTTAAAATTAGGGCAACATACTTCTGAATTTTTTTTAAGAAAAAATCAGCAATTGAATAGAAAGGAAAAGTATAAGCTATAGTATAAGCCATTGCATGATATCTGATATAAGTACAATTAAAGAATACCAAGGAAGCGAGAAGAATCTGGATCTGGTATATCAATTAGGCACAATTGCTGTAAAAGAAGATACTATTTACACGATTAATTAGTAAATAGATTTATTACATTAAGTTTTTCCTTTTCCATATATTTTAACCAGCTTCAGAGGAGTCATATGGTTGTAATTGTACAATATATGGTAGACTTAATTATGATATGCAATCTCTATAGTTGTAATTGTAAAATTATTAAGGATAATAAATTTCCCTAAAGCGTACCTATTGAAAAAAAGGAATATATAATGTTGAATAACCATTTTTTTATTATCACTATTTTGGTTCACATTGTTTCTATCAATCAAAAGTCTCAAACAAAGTATAGATCTAAATTCCTGTTAGCTTACCTGTATTTTGACATTCCACTTTTAAGGATATAGAGTGTGGATGCAGGTAAAGGTTATGAAAGATAGTGTTGCTACATCAGTTCCAGCACGGATTCCGCATAGGCAAGCAACAGTTAAAGCAGAACCAGCACCGGCCCCTCCTCCTTCAGCAGCTCCTGCAACTGATGTTCCTACTACCAATTCTAGTACTGCAGAAAGAAGCAATGTTATTGAGGCAGAAGGTGACAACGATTAAATTTCCTCTTGTCAGTAACTTTAGATATTTTTCTTGGTGTTTATACTCTATGATTTTTTTTTTTCTTTTTAGCTGATGGACATTCCATATTTGTGAAAAGTTTGCCATTGGATGCAACACCTGAGCAACTTGAACAGGAGTTCAAGAAATTTGGTCCAATTAAGCCTGATGGAATACAAGTTAGAAGTCACAAGGTTTGTTTTTCTTTAGAGCCGATGATCACTATTTAATTTCTGATTTTGTTTGACCTAATACAGAAGTATACATTTCGATTTTGTCCATAGCTGCAAGGTTTATGTTATGGATTTGTAGAGTTTGAGGCTGCAAGTTCTGTCCAGAAAGCACTAGAGGTACTTCTATGACATTACTCAGTCTTATTTATTCATCGGGTGCTGCTAAAACTTAGAGTGGGGCTGTAGTTGAATTAGATTGATGTTTGATCCATGCAATATCGAAATCGAACTTCCAAATCTAAATCAAGGAATTTATCCAAATTGAATTAGATTGGATTTAGGTTGCCTATTGTTTTGTTGAAGTTCATTTTGAGCTCCTGAATCGATTGGATGATTTAGTTTGCATTTGCTATATTATTGAATATCTTGGTGTATTTTTTTCATATTAATTTATGTTATGCTACTTTTGTTTCTCTTTAACATCTGATCTCTGATATTTGGACTCGACTCTTCTTGTACCCTCCGTGCCCATATCGCACATTAACATGTCGAGCCAACACTAGACCCATTCTGATCATGTGTACTTTTTAGAACATCCTTCTCGAGCACTTGGATCCACATCGATGTTTGATACTCCATACTTAAATCTGAATAACCTGACACTTGGCATTCTTTTGATGCTTATTGGCTACTATAGAGGTTTTCTTGTCTTCAATGGTTTGTCGATTGTCACAAAATGCGAATTTATGTGATGCATTGTCGTAAAATCAGAACTTGGAATTTTTGTTACGAAACGTAGAGCTGTAATTTTTGCACTTGTATTTCAACTTGACAGTTTCCTGTCACAAGTGAAACTGATGGAAGGTTTCCTGAATTTCTTCCTACTTAAGTTTGTTTTCTTCAAACGTAGGCCTCGCCTGTGATGATCGGTGGCCGCGAAACTTACATCGAAGAAAAGAGGACTACGGGTTCACGAGGCAAGTGTCGTATACACCCTTGAACAATATCTAGATACTTAGTCATCTAAAATTTGATTTTTCCAGTTGGTAGCCGAGGCAGATTCGACGGAAGAGGTGGGTATTTTTACGGTGGCGGTCGCGGCTACGGCAGAAGGGACTTTGATACTAAAGCTGACTTCGGAGGCAGAGGTGGTGGTAGGGGACGATATCCAAATCGTGCCAACGATGTCAGGTATCACAGAGTCCACCGACTCCGCCGGCGACCAAGTTAGCAATGCTAGCTCGGCAATTAGAGCTTCTGCCAAAAACTAAACAAAGAGGTGAGCCAGTGGCATTGGACCTCAAGCTTCATTATCTGGATCATGAATTGATTGCTCAAATACATAAAATTGATACCTTAGTTCCTACCGATTTAGCGACAAATTTTGTAAGAGCTTTTCTACTAAATCAGGAGGATTTTGTTGTTAGTTTTTTTCGCGATTGCTCGAGTTATTGTTCCTTTCAATCATATGATAAGAGTTTTGTAGGTTTAAGTTCCATTTGTGTGTTTACTTGAGCATTATGATTCTCAAGCTATGCAATTGAATCTAATTCTAGTTCCTTTGAATTTGTGTATGGACATTCTTCAGGTGTTTTTGCCATTACTTTCATCGAATCGTCGAGCTCGTGTTTCCGAGACCTAGTCGTGTAACCCTACGGTGCTCGTCGCCCTAATCGCACTCCAAATTCGAGCCCTGAATGAATGGAATTGGGATATAGATGGAATATAATGAAATAGAACCACTTTGAGGTTCCCTATGAAATGAGGCATGGAACAGAGCCACTACGAAGAAGTTCCGAGAGTTACGAAGGAAGCTTCGGACTCATATTGTTCATGGGTTGAGAACAAGAGTTGCATGCTATGAGGTTGAATCTTCCGTTGTTCCTCAATAGCTCAGTGGTAGAGCGGTCGGCTGTTAACTGACTGGTCGTAGGTTCAAATCCTACTTGGGGAGATTTGATTCAGCTCGAATTAGGGTTTCGGATGACAAGAACATCTAAGATTGGCAATGTAAGCATTGCGATAACACGAAAGGATACCGAAACCCTATAAGTTAGTGTTTGAATTTGACAAGGTTTGTTCTTATGCATCTAATTATGTTTAAGATCAACTTAACATAAATAGTAAATTATAATAATTTTTTTTAACATCGATAATAAAAAAAATTCTGAGAATTTAATTTTTTGTTTAATTAATTAATTAATTAATTGAATCTACCTATTGTCGTCGCTGTGTAGGACGCCTTGGGGTTGACGTGGTTCATGAACCGCTGCTCGCCGTCGTTGGCAACCGGCGCGCCGGCCGGCGGCGCTGCTGGTATCGTTCCGACGTACTGATGCACGATCAACACGGACACTGACATGGCGAAGTCCGACGAGGCCAGCAAGTCCCCGATGGGGCCCAACTCGGGGCACTCCGCCCACTCCGTCAGCCCCGCCGTCAGCGCTGTCGCCGCCTCCGATTGGCTCCGGCCCACCACGTACAGGTCGTGGGTGTCCCCCATCGCCCTGATGGCGGCCACCGTCTCCTCGGTGCTGCTCGTCACTTGCTCCACGTACACCACCGAGTCGTTGCTCGCGTTCCGCACTCGGAACTCGTTCAAGTAATCGTCGTCCAGCTTCGCCTCCTGCGCGTCGATCGCCGACGGTGGAGGTGATGATGAGTCATCCACCGGGACGAAGCGCACGACGGTGAGGCCGATGGAGGGGTTCTCGACGGCGCGCCAGCAGTAGGCGAGCGCCTCCCTGTCGTCGGTTCCGCCGAAGAAGAGCAGACCAATGCGGTGGGAGAGATGGTGGTCCTCGGAAGCTTGGCGGCTATGGCTGCTGAGCCCGCGGTCGATCAGGATGCCCACCGAGCACGGCGAGTTGGCGAGGACGTTCTCGTTCATGATCTTGAGGTAGGGATTGATGGGCTCCAGCCCGCCGTCGACGGTCTGCTGCTTGTGGAAGGGGATGATGATGATGGTGACGTGCTTGTCCTCCGCCAGGCTGCAGATGTCCTCGTGCATGCTCGAGTACGGCGAGATGATGCTCAGCGTCTGCACCGAGACGCCGCTGGTTTGCCTTTCGTACTTGTCGAAGGCGTGGAAGATGTGGTTGCCTTGCCCCTGCGGGCCGGAGGCCGCCATCGACCTCTGGTGAAGGTGGTCGGAGTTGTGGACGATGAGCATGGTGGAGGTGCGGCCGGCGAGCTCGATGAGGTGGACGACGTAGACGAAGATGGGCGAGCGCTTGGTGGGGCAGGTGACGTCGAGGAGCGTGATGATGGACGGCACGTTCCGGGTGTTGTGGACGCAGGCGAGCACCCGGAGCTCCATGTCCGGCTTCGACCTCTGAAGGTTGCGCCGCTTGTAGCCGACGATGCGCCTCAGAGGGCGCTGCAGGTACGACGCCACCGGCGTCGCCACCACCGTCATGACCACCGAAACCACCACCATCACGGAGAACGACTCCTCGTCGACCAGTTTCTTGAGCCGGCCGATGTTGAGGATGAGCAACTCGATGAGGCCTCTGGAGTTCAACAGGAAGCCGAGCGTGAGCCCGTCGCGCAGCGTCATGGTGTACATGCCGGAGATGATGAAGATGCCGACGACCTTAGCGACGGTGCCGATAACAGAGACCAGAATGATCATGGCGGCCATCTGTCCGGTCTTTGCATCGATGAGCGTTAAATCCGTCTTCAACCCACTGATGACGCAGTAGAGCGGCATCATCATCCCGTAGACGACGTCGTGCATCTTCTCGCTCAGCGCCACCTTGACGGGGCCGTTGGGGATCATGAAGCCGATGAAGAACGCGCCGGTGACAGAGTAGAGGCCTATGGATTCCGTCAACACTCCGGCGAGCATCATGAAACTGAGGAGGAGGCAGACGTGGAAGTCGCTGACCAGGTGGCCTTCGGGGATCTTCTGCAACACCCGGTTGATCATCGGCCGGACGCCGACGAAGCAGAAGATCACGAAGGCGAACCCAGAGAGAGTGATCCAGAGGGACGACAGCGGGTCGAACTCCGAGAGGCCGAGCGTGAGGGTGAAGAGGATCCACATGATGGCGTTGTTCGCCAGGGCGGCGGCGATGGAGATGCGGCCGATGTCGGAGTTGAGCAGCTTGGTCTTAGCGAGGATCTGGGCGAGGACGGGGAAGGCGGTGACGGAGTTGCAGACGCCGAGGAAGAGCAGGCAAGAAATTCGCTTCATGCCTCGTAAGAAGAAGTTCCGGAGAGCGAGGGCGGCGACCGAGCCGATGCCGAAGGTGAGGACGGCGCCGGCCGCTCCGATCACGACGGCCTTCTGCCCCGACCGCTGGATCAGCTTGTTGTCCATCTCGACGCCGACGAGGAAGAGGAAGTAGATGAGGCCGAGCTGAGCCACCGTCTCCAGCGTCAGGAGGCTGCTCGACGGGAAGAAGATGCTCGCGAAGGAATCCACTCGGCCGAGCATCGTGGGCCCCAAAATGATCCCGCCCTGTCACAGAAATACGATACTATATTTTGATTAAATAAAAAGTGTAATCATTTTTTTAAATAAATAAATAAAACATATCTAATTATTTAAATTTTCAAAAAGATATATATATCAAAAATACTTTTATTATAAGAGCATGAACAACTCACTCTCATTATAACAGTCTCGGTCTCATTAAAAAACATAGGGTCCATTGTCATATATTCATTATAACAACATATTTCTTTTAGAGCATCCACAATCCACTCTCATTATAATAATTTCCACCTCATTAAAAAACATGAGGTCCACTATCACATACTCGTTATAATATTAATACTCATTATTTATGGATCCCATCGTCCACTCAATCATCTTAAAATTTAAAATAATCATCAAAACTATCTATTTTAATAAATATAATTAAAAAAATACACGTAGGATCGGCCAGCCTCTTGGCTGGCCCACCCTTGAATGCGTTCAACTGGAGGGGTGTTATCACACCCCTCCACAATGATGTTTAACACTAATGAGGTATTATAACACTCCGTTAATGCTTTCATTGTGGATGTTCTTATCCATATTCCTTTTAACATTAACACTCATTATTTATGGGTCCCACCGCTCACTCAATCATCTTAAAATTATATCATATTAAATTAATACATTTTAAAATTATTTTAAAATATTAAAATTAATAATAATAATAATAATCTTACTTTTAAAATAATAATTTTACAATTTAAAAAAAAATAAAATAAAATAATACACGTGAGGTGGGCCAGCCTTCTGGCTAGTCCACCCCACTTTTAATTGAACACGTTCAATTGTTTGAATGCATTCAATTGGAGGGGTGTTACATCCCTCTACAATGGTATTGGGGTGTTATAACACTCTGTTAGAGCATCCATTGTAGATACTCTAATATAGTAGCGAGTAATTATTAAATAAATCATAAAAATTATATAAAAAATTATTTTATGAACTTATTCAAAATCGTTTAAATAATAAAAACCATCCATTTAAAGCTATTTTGTTTTTTGATATTTTGATTAGATTAAGTAATATTGATCAAGTTAGTAAAAAGTTTTTTTATATATAAAAGTACCTTAAGTATAGTATTTATTTTTAACAAAATAAACTAAAAAATAATTTAATTTTATCTTACAATAAAGTTGGAATAAGAAGGAAGGATAATAGTGAGGAACCTTTTACAACTTACAATGATCTCAGCTATTGCACGGGGTTGATGGAAAGGACGAAGTAGAAGGTTGAGAACTCGGGTGGTGACGATGATCAAGATGATTTGAACCATGAAGACGGGGACGGCAAAGCTTAAGGGATTGATATTTTCCCAAATACCTTCGATGGGGGTCATTTGGAAGATGTAGCAAGTGACATTCTGTTTGATAAATTTGTTTGTGATATTTTGAGTCGCCATGATCATCAATCAATGATCTCACAACTCTTGTGAGAAATAGAGATTGTGAGGAAGAAGATGGCCATGAAAATGAGAGGTTTCATCTTCATGCTATCTATTATTTGATTGGTGGAGCGAACTTTGTGTCTTTTGAACTTCATTTTCTTTTTTTTTAAATATATATGTTATATTATATTTGTAAAATTTGATAAATAATTGTTTATATTTATTATTTATGATTATATTTATAAGTGAGAAAAATAAATAAATTGTTGATATGATATCTTATTCTTGCATGGAAAATATCATGTGATACTTTAACCATTGCACTAACATATTATGCTTTAAGCTTATAATTGATATATCATTTTAATATTTAGAAGTTTTTTTTTTTATAATTCAGGTGTTCAAATTTTGGCCAACTAATTCTGAAGATAGATAGTTAAATCTGAAGCATAATGTATGCATACTTAGGGGGTGTTTGGTTTTAAGTTGTATTTTTTCAACGGAAAGTTGGGGTTGAAAATATGTAAATGTATAGTTGGGGTTGAGAAAAGGTTGAGAAAATGTAAATGTAAATGGAGTGTTTGGTGAATATGAGGTTGAGTTGTATTTTGGATGTCTATTTACTTATTTACCCTTACTAAAAACTTGAAAAAATTCTTATATATTTTTTATAAGGGTAGATGTGTAATTTGAACTTTCAGGTTGGCAAAAAGGACCTCTATAGGTCTTTTTTGCCAACTCCCAATTTTCCATTACCCCAACCCCATATGTACATTCACCATCTAAACCCAAACACCCATATGATGTCCATTGCACAAATTTTGAGAACTCAACTGAACATTTACATCTGCGGAACCTTAAACCAAACACCCCCTTAGATATTATGATGTATTATTGATCTTACAATGGCGGAATCAAAAATTTTATAGTCCCTGGGTTGATGAAAAAAAGACTACATTCCTCTCCCTCTCTCTCTCATATTTTTTTCTTTTGACTGTTGCAAATCTGAGCTGCAACTCTTCCTCAACTTTGTTGGGGCCCCAGGCTAAAGCGCGAGTAAGTGTAAAAAACTTGATATATTTTACAAATGAAGAGGTGAAAGTCCAAGTGAATCAGATGAAATTCTAATATATCGAGGAGACTAAATGCTAGGCAGAATGAAGTTCATAAGGCAAGGATCTTTTATGCACGAAAGACCTACAAGCGAGGAGACTTCACGACATGATTTTGGACTCATGGAGAGCTTCTTAGCACATGAGTAAACTCTCCGCCATTGTTATAATTCTTTTCAATTTCATTCTTATTCTTATGAAAAGATATTATAAGAGTTTTCGTTGCATAACAAATTTTGTACCAATAAGAACAAACTTGAATGAAAGTTGTCTCTTGCCTCTTCGATGATCTAATAAGTAGTATCAGAGGTCGGTTGCTTTTAGAAGAACTTACTTGTAGAGAAAATGATCTCTATGTTTAATATAGAAACATAATTTATCATTGTTAACGAATGTTTCAAGATACCCATTGACGAGTTTGGAAACTTCCTTGAATCTAGCAAAATGGCCGATAGAGCTAAAGAAGAAGGTGCAAGCTAACGCAAAGGCGACACCAACATTGTAATGTGGGTTAGCACAAACCAACTCAACAAAGTAGGACCTTTCGGGAGTGTCCAAGAACTTTGAGAGGAACTTATTGAACTTCAACAGATTTATTTTTAGGTTAATTGTAGAATTACATCATGAAAAGAGAGATTATAAACTCAACTCCACGAGAGATTCAAGAAAATTCTTTATAACAAATTAAGTTATTCCGTTTTGTGAGGTTATTTTATTCTTAGTTCATTAATTTCAATGGTTCATTAATTTCAATAGTTCAAAAGCAAGGGGTTCTGCCTTGTTCCAATTTCAAACACTAAATTTGCAGTGGTTAACCATGAGATCCCTAGTGATTTCTGGGGTACCCCTAACTCTGTGGTAGAGTTGTCAAATGAGCCAACCGATAGTGGGACAGATCGATCCATCAAAAACCCATCATATGACGGGACTTACCGATCCATCAACTTAGCGGGTTGAAAAATTTTCAATCCAACCCAATTTAGATTATAGTTTTCTGTTAAAAAATAAAAAATATTAAAAAATTTAAATTATAGTTTAAACGGTCATGTTAAAAAAATTTTAAATTTAGATTGCGATTTAGACAGATAAAATCTACTAATTCATTGAATTTTTTCTTTTAATTTTAAATTTTTTTTAAAAAATAAAAAATTTCAATCCGCGAACCAATCCACACAGATCGCAAGTCTAGACAGGTCGATTCACCTGAACCCACCTTAAAATGGCTTAATAAAATATTAACTCAACTCACTTAAATTGTTCTGTGGAATGGATCAACTCAACGAATCTAACTTAAATTAACCGCCGGGAGAGTTTAGATAGAAACAAAAGGAGATGAAATTTCTTTAGAGGGCTAAAAAGGTACATTTACGATGTTGCATCAGATTCATAAAAAAGAGAGATTGATAACGAGTTTGTGCCAAAAGGAACAAATAGGAGAGCATTGTTTCCTTCAACACCCAAGGTATTGTTTATGCAAGTTGCAATGAGTAATTACCAATATATAATGATCTAATTTGAGAGAGGTGTGAGTTAGATTACAGATACAATTTCCATGAAATTAACTACCACCTTTTTCAGTTGATTAGAAAATCTAACACAACTATGAGCATGCCTAAACGAACAAAATTAATTGCAAAACAAGCAGCAGAAACACAGATTATTCCAGGTTTCAAATGTCTGGTAAATACAAAAGATCCACACTCAAAAGTTTGCCTATTTTCTAGAGTCGACCAGTAAACAAACAACAAGAAACAACATATTATCAGACTTTGTTCATGTCAACAGTTATCTGAAAAAGAAAAACAGTTTACTAAACATTAGATTAGGATCATGCACCAACAGATAAGTGACAAAATTTGTGGTAATTAAAAGCAATATTATCTACATATTTCTTTAAATTGTAGCTGAAAGAGGAGTGATCTTCTAAGCTAATCAAAGAGACTAATATTTGAGTACAACTGAATTAGGTTTTGATGACAGATTAAGAGCTGAATGTCTAACTAATGTACTTGAGGCAGTGAAAGCAAATTAAGACCTTACCTTTGGTGGTGCAATTCCTAATTAGTAACTACTTACAGACTTCTGAGTGTTGGCTCATTGCAAACACTATCTTTTTCCCATAAGTCAACTTAAAGAATCTAAATTATTGTTCATACCATGCATATCCTACCATTTTATACAAGCCTTGGTTATCACAGAAAACATTGGATAATGAACTAATGGTAGTTCCTTTTCCAGTGAGACAAGCTTACAAGTATGCTTTGTCTCCAAAAAGAAAAAAAGTAATCAATTTATTCAGCATCACCATAATGAAGAGAGGATAAACAAGTAAAAAAGAACTACAAAAGAAAAAACTAAATTAATCTACACTCTACTCTGCGGTTGTATTGACATGTAGGCACACCCTTAATGTTTATAAAAATAACAGAACCATTCACTTGTGAACAACAGATTTACACAAACTCATGTATCGATTAAACACGGCCAAACCAACAAAATAAAAAAGAAGAATCCACCGATAAGAGGTACACACTCAACTACAACTACTCCAAGAACAATATAACAAAACCATTCATTGCATAGAATAGATTATCTGTTATTAAGTATCCATGTCTCCTATTTAAGTGCAAGGCCCATCAAGCTATGTAATACAAGTTCCATCTCTTGTAGACAGCATCCATCTCTTCAGGTATTGTGTAATGTTCGAGCTTGACAAATTCCATCTCTCAGAAAAGAAACCTATAGCCACCATGAGCATAGGAAGCATGTCAAGATAGCATAAGCAGTAAGGAAATTTTTTTTTAATAAATTTATAAAAAAAACATTCAGGCAAATATGTATGATGCATCAACTTCATTTAAAGCCATGTAAGAAATAAAACTTGCCTCACCACCAGCTGATAAGCAATGCCTCATGTTGGCCAAGATTTTTATGGTCTGCTGAAGATCCCCAGTTGCAAAAACATCCTCCACACTCACACTTAATTAAGTCACACTAGCAACATCCTACCTTTTAGAAAAAGACCAATAGATCTAATCAAACAATTAAAATATGTGATATAGTTAACTGGAATATTAAGGATAATAAAATTAAATTGCATGAGATGAGATGATGTAGGAGATGACCGCTTAATAGACACAACATTGAATCCTAAAGCATGTTGTTAGAACCTGCAATAATAAAGACAATTATTAACTCCACTTTCTCAATCAATCAACTACTATAATTTTATAAAATTAAACTTTATTAGTACCAACTATAGATGACATTTCTTCTTCATATGTGTCGTCATCGCTGTTATGATGATTATCTATACTTGATCTGATAATTAACACATCATCATCATATTTACAGTATTTACAAATAAAATTATCACATAAATACAGAATTAATCAACACATACCTTTGTTGTAAAATTGGACAGTTACGCTTGTCATGTGACACACCACGTAGCTGGGACTTTGAGGTAGACTTTTCCTTTGATGATTTCAATCTCTTTGCAT
>NC_133863.1:9728257-9989256 GCF_044706935.1 Curcuma longa
AAATATGCAAAAGATGACACACCTGCTCCCAAGTCCAATCAGACTGAACATTGGCAGATTCAAGTAAAGCTTTAAAAGCATTTTTTTGCCTCCTGAAGAAAGAACGTGTTACACTTGAACCATAACAAAAGAAGCATCCAACCTCAAAGATGAGTATCTTACCAGCTTATTAGCATAAGCTTGTTCATCAAATGCTTTATCATCAGATGACCTAGCATTGTCTTTCCCAACAACAGGTGTGGGTTCTTTGGGTTCCTAAAAAAATTATGAGATCAGCAAAAACATTACAATTTATGCATTTACAAAAGCGATTAGGCAGATAAGGCAAGAGCACTCAAAAAATAGCATTCAACAGAAGATTGGCAGGTCAGATAGAAAAAAATAAAAGATAAACCACATGCTTAGCTGCTGTGTAATGCAGAATGAATAGAAACTACACTGAAGTGTGCCACTAAAATTTTGGCCAACAAAATTAAAAAAGATCTAAAAGATTGGGTTCAAGGGAAAGATAAGATCCACACAACCAACCCCAATAGTTGGGACTAGCACAGTGATGCGTGATGAGCTTCAAAGCAATGAAGTAATGAGGTAGAAAAAATGAATGGTAAATCAAAGGATAGAAATTTGATTAGTCAATATAAATCCTAGTTTATACCACAGACCGCCATCTTTTGAAATCATGTTGAAGGTTCTCAAATAAATTGCCAGTTTAGCCAAAACAAAAAGGTTCAACTATATTCAGTTATTCCTGCTGAAATTTTGAATACCTCCTGTTTAATTTAACAACTAAATTCTTTTCACTATTCAGCCTTCATACAAACACTACATTGAAACCTTTCTTGCACTCCATTGTTTCACATAACCTACCCCAACCCTTCTCCGTCCTCATAATCATCCTGCAACTACAAGCTTTATAAAGCAAGTAGACTGAATGAATGTTTATAAAAAATCAATTTTAAGCTTTAGTTAGTAGAAGTTTTTGGAGCACAAATGGAAACCACCTGTAATTTCCTTTGCTCTATCGTCCATTATCCAAGCCCATATATGAAAAAGTTTAATCAAAGTATACTGTGCCAAGTTTTTGTCGTACCTCCTCTTCCTGAAAAGTTTCACCATGCACACCCAAGGTATTTGTGAAGGATGAGTTGTCTTGATTGCTCCTACAAGATACAATTCCATAATATAAATATGGGCATCAGTACAATAAAATAAAAATTAAAAAATGGTTGATCCTGAACACCAAATATTCCATACTTGATCTCAGTGGCTGTAGAATCCACAGCAACAGAAGTATGTTCAGCAGTTGCAGAAGAAGGAACAAGATCAGGATCTGAATTTGCAGGTGCGTGAAGATTTGATAGATCAGCTTCGTTTTCTTTTCCTACAGAAGAGCTAGAATTGATTCCCATGGATGTTTCTGCACCACTAGATGATTAGACAAGATCCTAACCTGAGCATTTCATAAATAAAACAAATAATTCTCTACAAGAATAGATTCTCTAAAGAATAACAACAAAACTTAAACTACATGAGCATTTTAGAAATTAAACAATTTATACATTACAAGGAAAGCTTTTTGAAGATAGAATAATAACAAAACTTAGAAATCATGCACTATATTATATAATACAAGCATAACAACAAAGAATAAATATCAATCAAAATTTATAGAGCTATCGAATAGTCAGAAGATAAATATAAATTGGAAAATGACAAAATAATAGTTATATAAATTGGAGCACGTGTATCTCAGTTGGTTCATTAATCAGACTAGAAAATAATCAAATAAGGATTATTTACACAATTCATCATAGGTTCTAACAGATTACAATTTTTTAAAACAAATATATTGCATAGCTTTAGCCCCGTTACAAATCCAAATACATCACATTTCAGACTTAACAAATTAAATGTCATTCTTAATATTGTGGGAGAAGAGAGCTTGCAGAGGAAGAGACAAACCTGAAGAGGTCCTTTACAACAAACATTCAACCATCAAATAAAATTTCTTGGGACACTGGCGTATGAAATCCTGAATGCTTCTTTAGACATATAAAAGTGTAAAGACTTGGATAATCCAAACTGGCTCAGATTATTGACTAATGCAATAGAGTAGAGTCACTTCTTGATTAATCTCAGCACATGACCCACAAGGTGCAGCGAACCTGTCACCAGAACCTGAAATGAATGGGCAAAAAGATGAGAAATATTTCCAAATACAGCATCCAGTCATTCTTTCAAGATACATGGTGCTTATTCTGTTCGACATCCTCTAATTTACATATAATACTCGTGTGCCATTTTTCAACATCTGTAACTTTTTATGTGTTGAATTGGCTTACGTAAAATCGCCAAATTCTTAAAACAAATATATTCATATTCTGAAAAACAAAGATGTGTAGTCCTATACAAGCAGGCACTTCTATGCACGGTGTATAATCTTCATGTAGCTTCAAGTATTTCCGAAGGTAGAACTGAGATTAACTGAATGAACTTGTGGTTTGTGGATTTTAGACACTACAAGAACAATTATGAAACGCTAGCTTTTGCCTAGAGCAGTGTTAATACCATACCTCAAATTGGATTAATATGCTTTGTTGAGGACTTTCCCTGAGCCACTTGATAACATATGGGAGAGAAGGAAAAACTAGGCTGCTAGAACCTGCACGTTTCAATTAGATATGAATCAATATGGATATCTGGTTATATATCAAAAGAATGAAATTTAATGGTGTCAAATCAACCTCAAAGCTTGGCGCTTGTAGCTGATGCGCAGAAGTGAGAGCTCTGCCCGGATGACGGCGACAGCAGCGTCTCCGCGGCGTATCGCCGACTGAAGGCGACGGTGACGGCGAGGGCGAGAAAACCCAACCTCGGGGCAGCGACGAGATAGGGACGACGGCGACGAGATGGGGAGGGGACGGGGACGGGGACTTTCTCGCAGAGCTGCGAGGCGACGACGGACGGCTCTCTCGGGGCGGCGACGAGAGGGAGAGGCGACGACAGAGAGATCGGGTGTGGTTAGGGTTAGGGTTCGGATCGCACGGGGTCTTGGATATTTTTTTTTTAATCGCTATATATATATGAAAAATACTTGCTAATATTTAAAAGTTGAATTAATTTAATTCTATAATTCAAACATCTAGTGGGCCTCGCCCAGGCCCGTTTACAGCCCGCTAGGGTACAGCCGACACCGCAGTAGCTCAATGGCGCATCGAACTCGCACCAGACGCCGCTCCTATTAAAGCATCTCCGCCGTCTAGGGTTTGCGCTTCGTGGCGGAGTTGGTACCTCGAAGTCGCGGCAGGTAAGCCGCAACGCCTCTCGTAATTCCCAGTGTTTCGATTTTTTTCAGTGTCGCGGTCTTTTGCAGATTTCTTGTTTTCCTCCAACGATTCAGAGCGAATCCATACTTTTGTTTGCTCTTCTTCTCGATGCTCCTTTCGTCTATCTTTGTATTACTTGAAAATGTGTGATTTTTATGAACTTTTTGGCGTTCCGTAGAAGAAATGGCGGTTCCTTTGCTTGCGAAGAAGATCGTGAAGAAGCGCGTCAAGAAATTCAAGAGGCCCCAAAGTGACCGCAAGATCTGCGTGAAGGTAAGTTTGCTTTGTTCGTCGCGCTCGATCTGTTGGTTAATTCACAAGCAATTAGCTTGTAAGAAGAGATTAAACGACGTGTTTGAACTTCTGTAAATTTATGATCTAGGGAAATTCTCATGATACCTAAACCTAATCGTTGAGCTTCTCTTTTGATCTTCTAGTTTGATAAATGGTGAATTGCTCTATCAAAGTTTTTTCATAGTTCTGATCTGCCATTTCATTTTCTTTTCCCCCTCCTCCTCGTAACATAAAATTTAGTTTTTAAAAAAATATCCATCGCTTTGCTCTTTTTTTTTGGTCCTAATCAGTTCTTAATTTTATCAAACTGAAATGATGTTACCTTATTTCAAGCAGGAGATCTGATAGGAAACCCTAGCTCCTTCCCTTCTTAGAAGTAAAGTTTAGAAATCTGCAAGGTCTCCCTCTTCCTTTCCTGCAAACCATCCACAAGTTCATAAAAGAAAGAAATGAATAGCCTATCATATACTGAAGTTGATCCTGAGTGATAATTCATTAAGTAGTTTGGAAGGTCAAGTTCATTTTACTCGAAATGTCGATTGTTGAATGAACAATGTCAATTAATTACATAAACTTTGATTGTGATTTATTGTTACTTAACAATACCTTGACTTTTGATTCCAGAGAATTAGAATATCTAACATCTAGCTGTTTTAGTGAACAAATTACCAGGTTACCATGCTGTTGTCTATTAATCCTTTCCCTCTAAAGCATTCACTTTCTCGCACTCTTTTAGTTCATACTGCATAAGTTATTTGTTTTCAAACAAATCATCAAACTTTGATTATTATCCGAGAGACCTACCCATGTATTGGTAACCCCCCTAGAGCATGCAAGTTCAAAATTCACATAGCGCATGCATGCGTGCGTTTAATCAGTGATGCTGGGTGTCGCGTTAGGAATCATCTCACTTTTTGAATTTACTTGATAATCAGAATGTGAGATCGTTGTAAGTTAGATACCTAATATATAAAGAAAATATTTTGATGAAACTTTTCTATTTGTTTTAATTTCTCATGTGTCTCTAGACCTTATGATAGTGTGGATGTTTGCAATTTACAAATAATAAACTCAATGAGATATTTACTTGTGAATAGTTCTTACATGTATATTTTTCATTGGAATTAGTTTGAATTTTCTTTTCAAACTATCTTTTTTGCTTGTAATTTTGAACACTATCACATGTAATCCCTGCCTACAATTCAAGTATTCAACTGTTCTTTTGCTTTGAATTAGTACACACTTAATGAAAGGGGAAAACCTATTTTGCATTTACCAATCAGTTCTGATCATATTTTTTTGGAATGTTCTTGTGATAGACAAATTGGCGTAGACCGAAGGGTATCGACTCTCGTGTGAGAAGAAAGTTTAAAGGATGCACGCTGATGCCAAATATCGGTTATGGTTCCGATAAGAAAACACGCCATTATTTGCCGAACCGATTCAAGAAGTTTGTGGTTCACAATGTCGCCGATCTGGAGTTGCTGATGATGCACAACAGGTATTAGGCATTCACTGGCGCTCGTTAGCCATTGTATCTATTTGAATGCAGCTCCCTAAACACTTACAGTTTGTGTATGAATTCTATTCAGAACTTACTGTGCTGAAATTGCACACGATGTCTCTACAAGGAAGCGCAAGCTGATCGTCGAGCGAGCTGCACAACTCGACGTTGTCGTCACCAACAAGCTTGCGAGGTTGCGCACCCAAGAAGATGAGTGATCCGGTCGGTCGTCACTGCTGCAGGGATATCCTGGCCTTCAAGTTGCTTTCATTTACCTTCTCTAAGTTGATGAAGACTGAAGTTTTAAGTTTAACATTGAAATTTTGATGCGTGTACCTTTACACATGAGATGCTTATATTTCTGGTCCTTGTGCTATTTAAATGCCTATAATTTCAATGAATTGTGATAAGAGTAGGGTTCATTTAATTTTATTTGATTTTTAACAATTCTTACTTTTTTGTAAGAATTGTGTATAAAGCTATGCTCCGAATGCAAAGTTTTGAAGAAAGGAACAAGTTTGGAAGTGAAATTTACATGTTTCTTTTTCACAAAATGCATCTTAAATTTATCAATGCCCTATAAAATTTTCAAACTCAGTAAAAAGAATGCAATGAAAACCATTGATTAAAAGTCTATTATGCGAGCTTAATCAATGGATAACATATAAGTAATCATATCTAGGATATGATGAATTGAATTTGAATCAGATTTTTAAATTCTCTATCTTTATTTATTATATTCATTAAATAAAACGTTATTTCATACTCTTATTTATATAAATATATAATGAAAATTTTTTATTTGTGTAAGTTTTTTTAGAAGGGTTCTAAAACATAAAATGTATTGGATTAAAATTGAGATTTTTAATTTATTTAATCTTTTGCATTGTTAGAATATCTATGCTCATATTCATTTAACACTCAAATTTTTTTAATATTTTTTTTCATTCCGTCTAATTATCATTATTCAATAAAAATATATTAAAATTAATATCATATAAAAAATATAAAATTCAACAAAAATAAAATCAACATTTATAAGTTACAAGATCAATTTTTTATTTTTTTAATTGATCACCGATGAAATAATATATATATTATTTAATCAGATATTCGAATTGGACATGTGTAAAATTTTATCAATCAAAAAATTCTCATACCCAATTACCAAATTATTTAATCAGATTCAAAAAAAATCCTTTCAAAACCTTCTCCATCTCCATTCAGATCGGATATTCAATTCTCAAATTTGAAGAAAATTATCATCCCTACTCATGTCACAAAAGTTTGATAAGAAAAAACTGGATATAGCAGTCTCATTAGTTCACGTTTGAATAGTGAAAAAAGCCAAACCAATTTATGAACAATATTACATATGGAAACCAGGCATGACACACAGGTATTTTGTTGGATCTCTACAACATAAGAGGGAAAAAAGGGATATCTAATACAGTAATCATCTTTAATGTATGAAAAACCTTAATGGATGGGATGCAAGTTGAGTAATCAATGGAGTTTGCATTGCATCAACAAGAATTAAAAAAAAAAACACACAAATGAGTACCTTCTCAAGAATTTCTTGCTAGTAGAATTGCTGGTACTGGAAGGAGTATGATGGCTTTCTGTACATACGTTCGAGAACAAAAAATCAAGTCCAGAAGATGTGAATGTGGGCTTCAGATATGTAGTCTTAGGATTGAAAACACACGGAAGAAGTCTGCCTTTCAAATAAAATTTTGGGAAGTCGATGTTGATACACCTCTAGATCCATTATGTGTGCTCGTGGATGAACGATGACGTATGTGGATCGAAAAACTTTTTACCTCAGTTGAGTAGTTGCCTGAGATGTCGACTATCAATGTTGCTACTTTGTCCATAGAATCCACATCCTGCCAGTTTTGCTGCATTCTGTGAGTTTTCTCATCTAACTTGGAGACAATATCAGTGTCCTTGTACTGCATATATAATTCCACGATTTGGCCAGGCTTGATTGTACCACTTCTGGGATTGACCTAGAAAAAACATAAGCAGCACCAACATTTTGAAAGCAATCTCAACCAAAGATACCAATCTGGAAAATGTATCGAGAAAACTACTCATGATAAAATAAATATTAGAAGATTAGCTTTCAAAGGTAAAAGAACACCTAAAAAATAAACGAATTACAAATATCTTCATTTTAGGTTGTATCTCACTTAACCTCAGTGGAGTCAAGTCAGCAATGGTGAGCAGTAGTGAAGCAGGAGGCTGTTGATTCTGTGTTTATGTGATGTGTACTTCAGATAGAAGGTGGCAATGAATGATGCACAGTGAATGGGTCAGGTATTGTATCTCGATCGAAAGGGTAACCAGATTATTGTGGTACTCTTCCGGTATTCAGTCGTATATCTGAACTGGCTAATGTCAGCTCCTAATATAACCACCTTAAGACTTGCTCCGCATTGTCATAGTCCTCTGGGGAATGGATGAACTATGTATCAGATGCATTCCAAACCCCGGCCAATAGTGCAACCAGAGAGTGCAATCCAAATGTCTAGGCTTCGCCCGACTGGAAGTAAACAGCCTTCCCCCTGTTTGCCTACCAGAAAAATCAGGGCACAATTTATGCACACTTAGAGGCCGACCTCAATATTTGTCGCTACTGGGATTCAAACTCTAGTCCTCTTACTTGTTCCCTTAAGTATTTTACCATTACACCACGCTAGTGGGAGCTTACAATCCTATTTTTGGCAGAAGGAGAAACTAAGACACTTCCATTTAGAAACTGCCATAATGCAGACTGGGCCTAACCTAGTTGTTAGATAATTAAAGGAAAGATATACCTTATCTCAATAGGTAGACTTAATCAGGTTTAAGGATTACAAACACGAGTTGTGATTCTACACATTAATAATAATGATACAATATTTCCTCATTTTCCCAAATAATACAACAGCAAAACTGCCAAATGGCATATGCTATGAAAAAATTTGATTGCGTTTCTCAATGAATCTAAGTTAATGTTCTCTTTTAAAATTCTCTATTTCTGTTAATATAAATTTATCAATATTCTAATATTAACATGGTGACAACAAATATGACCAGACAGATCACAGATTATATCCGAGAAGCCTACAAATCTGGAAGTACATTCAACTGCACACAGGAAGAAATAACTAACCTCTAGCCAATCAGGAAAACCAAAACAACATCTTGAATAAAGCCCAGAAATTTGTTCACTCTCGTTGAGACTCGCCTGAGTTTGGACAGATAATTGAAATATGGCTATGTTTCTTCTGCATTTATTAGTGACTCTCAAAACAGTTATGTCATAACCTTGCAGAGTAATGTCGCTGCTGCTAAAACTAGTTTCCGGAATACTGTCAAATTCTTCTTTCAAGCTACTGGAATCAAGTATTTCTCCAAACTTTTGCCTCCTAGTTATTTCATCTACGTGTGCAATACTAAGAGAAAATATGCCTTTCACAGGTTTGTGATCGCTTCCTGTCACATCCATGCAGGAATCATACCTGAGATATTGAGATGTTAGGTGGAATTGTAATGGCTAGAACCTACTCTAGAGTAATTTTGGAAAAATAAATAAAAAACTTACATAAGAATAGAAGAGACTACAGGGCAAGCTAATGAGCAATCAGTCTCTGAATCACGACTATCACGAAACAGTATCCTGTCACACCAAGCAGGAATACGCTTCTTTTCACTCAAGTCGTATCCTACAAAAAATGAAAGTTAACTTCTTCAAAGTTATTTCTCCTCATTCATTGCAAGCATATTTGTTGAATATTAAGCACAATTTTTGCCAATAGAAACAATTTTGCATTTCTACCTGATAGTTCTGTCTGGTCTTTTTCAAATTTATATGTTGGAGGGAACTTGATTTCCCCTTCCTGAAATCCCTGAAAAACTCTTCCTGCCTTCATTTCCACTTGGAGCTGATCTTTTGCCAAGAGCAAGTCAAAGCGCCTTTGAGAGATCAAATACACTGCTTCTTCATATGTGATGCCTTCAAGCCTATAGTTGAAATCACCCAGAAATACAACCATATTGGCTTCTGATAACTCTGGTGTTCTACCATAATTGACCTGCGATACAATGGTTATAGCTTCTTCTAATATAGTACTGCTTTACAAAAAAAAATTATGAAAAGAAAGACACTACATACATTTACTCCATGTTGCATATGAACAGCAGAATCACCACCTGCAAGGAAAATATAATTTGCCAGAATGAACAAACTTCAGATGTAGCTATCCAGAAGCATGCAACTGCAACTGCTACTCCATAAAAAGTGTTATATTACCCATACCATAACTAGAAAATATATACAAACCTGTTGCAGCATTAAGTCCACTTGAAATACGGCTGAAAGTCATTGTTCGGAAAACATGATCAAAATCAGCATTCCGTCGGTTCACTTGCTCCAAATGTGCAGCAAAATGACAATTAATAAAGCATATTTTTCGATCATAAATTCTCATCCTCAAAGCTACAGCTCCCTGTCATCAAACAATTTACAAATGCACCTAAACTTTGCGATTTGAGAAGATTCCAGCCAAGGATTTATTTTGAATCAAAAAGACCACAGGAACACACAAAAAAGGCTTATTAGATCCAAGAGAATCAAAGACACAAAATACCTAATAGGTCAAGAAATTATACTATAATCCTCCACACTGTATCTAATGTTGAAGCAAAGCCACCTTACATGATTGATACAAATTTTAAACTGTATCTAAAATCTTATTTACTTGTATGAGACAATCTTAATACAAATTTAAAACAGCATCCAAAAGCTTAACTACATGTATGAGACAGATTAGGTCATAATAAATTATTTAAAAAAAGATGATAAGGTTAAATTGAAAGAGCAAATGTACAGTTATTCATGCAAATAAAACTGGTCAATTACTGAATTAATGACCAGAATATTCGATGAACATAACCTACTTTGTGGTACCCAACTAAACTCATATTCAATTAATAGAAGGCAAACCCAAAAAAACCCTTGATGGTACTACAACATAACAAGGATTTGTATCATCTTAATATGTGATTGCTCTTTGGATAACATACCAAAGCAGAAATGATACAGAATTCAACAAAAATAAAAGCTATTGGATTTTCAAAAATTGCCTTCATCTAGTTGTACTCTTGCAGCAACGACAGTCAACCAATAAACATAAGACAACAAGAGCTCACACGTTAACATAGCCATTCAGGACATTTATGATCAGCAAAAACAAAAGATGAAGCAAGTTCGGTTACGCCTGAAGAAAATTTATAAAATAGATAGTAACTACAAGATCAGGCAATTAGGATCAGGATATTAGATTTCCAACAAAAGGAGCTGGAGAAACTGCAACTTGGAATAGAGAACATAAATAATAAAAACAAATCAACTGTAGAAAATTTAGGAACTAGATAATCCAGTAATAAGCATAATGAGATTAGATTTTAAGCCAAAAGAACTGGAAGTTGGCATAGAGAAAGCATCTTCTACTCAGCAATTCCCATCAAGGAACTTCATTATTGTTAGATTATCAATTAATCATATGTTGAATAGGTTAATTCCCACTACAAGGTGTTACATTTACATCCTATATGTATGTTGTAATAGTTCGTTATAAATAACAACAACAACACAATATTTCATTCTTCTCAACTAATACTTTAGTTCAGAATGTTATAAACTTTATTCTTATTTTCCAGTAAAATGGGCACATCATATAATCTTTGTATTTTTAGATACAAATAATTCATTAAAAAGTTAAGAAGTTTGCATAACAGAAGTTATCCCCCCAAACTCATGGCAATATTCTTTTAGGTATTATCAATTACAATTCTGCAATGCACAAAAGAACTGTTAGTCAGCATCTAAATCCCTTCAAACAAAGTGAATGAATGCACAATTCCACCACAGAAATAATATTATTTAAAAAACATAATAAGTATGATTATTCTCATAAGTACCTTGTTCCCAATTGCACGGCCAAATCCACATGGCACAGCTGCTGCATCAACATCACCAATATATGACCTAAGATTCTTTCTAGCCCTTTGAAAAAGGAAAACATTTACTACATAATTATATGCAGACAATTATAACTAACAATTTTTGTTTAGAATTACTTGCAAGTCGCATGCGACCATAACTACAATACAAGAGTACAGAACCTAGTTACCATAATTATGAGAACTGAATCTAGGTCTTTTTACAGACTCTAGCATACAGTGTAGTATGAATTCAGGTGCCTAACACCACAGTTTTCTAAAATTGTGCATGGTCAATAAGGATGTCTATGTTCGACTCAGGGTTTCAGATGCCTGACAGATCTGATCAAGCTCTAAGTCACTAGGTTATAGGTCAAAGGGTAAATTCGATTGATGGAACCATGTGTTATTTCATAATATTTAAATATAGACATTACATGATCTTATTATATAATTTAAAATGCTCAAAAATCTGAAAAAAATGAAAAATCAATTGGATCAACTTAGCTCAAATTGGTTTGACCAACTCAGTCAAATCAGCTAAGGTTAATTCCACTTCTGTCAAATGAAGTGAACCAGACAACTTGGTTTGACCGACTTAGTTAAATAAGCTCAGTTTTCAGCATCTGGTACCTTGAAATTTTCAATTGAAATATGTGGCTCAGACTGAGTTTTAGAATTATGATTGAAATTGAACACAAAGATTAGACTCAACAAGAAAAGGTAAAAGTAAATCATAAATGTTCATGCTGGAAAAGGCTAACTCACCATACAGCAATAAGTAACCCAGCAAGCTGTCTTGAGCCAATAAGCTCAAAAGGAGCACCTTCATCTAAGATTTTCCCAATTGCTTCCAGCCACCATTGCCCATTAGCACTACCCTCAAGTCCTACCTAGATCAGAATGTACATGTTGGAGACTTACATGAATTAGCATACTACAATTAACTATCCAAACAGAAGTTAACTGATTAGGAATTAAAATACTTTCAAAATGATATTAACAGATTCAAATAGAATGTGAAATGTATCAGTTTGGTAAAGGATTATTAATGCAAAATTTAATAAAGAAAGTTTGCAATTATTTAAGCCTACTACTGAGTTGGCCTTAAACATTTTAGAATGTGTGAAGAAGTGGTGCCACTCTGTAGGAAAACAGGGAACAGACTAGATAGACCTTGATACCAAATTGAGTGGAAAACTTGTATCACGTATGTTTAAAAAGGATTTACAATCAATGTATTTATACACAGGTAAATAAACAATTCTCCTAAAGATTAAATAAAATAAACTACTGGCTAAATTAATATTTTATTTTATTTTATTAAAGAGGCATTCCCTTAAGGGGGCGTTAACATTTTCTGAATCTTTTGTTTCTCTATCTTCTCTGGCCTTTGTTAGAAATAATGGGTTTAATGACCAAGTATTAAGGGCAACCTGGTGCACGAAGCTCCTACCAATGCATAGTCCTAGGGAAGTGCCCTTATACCACGTAGAATTTGGGAATATGAAATATTGTGGCTCGAGCATTATGAGATTATTGTTACATAGGGATTATAGACTCATGATAAAATCCTTAATCTAAAAGTACTACCCCATTAAGCTAATACCTATTACATATAGTTGAAAATTCTAGGCATGTATGATGGTACTTTAGCTTTGCTCATTTCATGATCAAATTGTGAAAAAGCATTTGAAATCATAATAGGAGAACTATAGATTAATAGCAAGTGCCCTAATAATAAAGGTGCCTCTTACAGTTTCTTTTGCAGCAGCCATTGCAAGAACACCAGCACCCATTTCCACCTCTTGCAAACCAACAACAACAAGTCCAACCTGAGGAGTTGCATTACCAAGCCAACTGATAAGTGAATCAGTGTTTGCTCTTTCTTGTCCAACATTCCAACTTCCCACCAAAATTCCAAAGTTCTCTACTCTTGTATATAAACTATTTATGCGAGATAGCTCAGATTGAAATACGCTATCAAGAGGTCCTGGGGATGACATGTGCCAACCACGAATCCCACCATGGTTAGCTAATGTAAAGAGATAAGAACCCACAACAGCCATTCCTATTATTGGGTTTCTATGAGCAATCCATCCTCCAAGCAGCTTTCCCTCAATATTAATGACCTGGATAGTGCCATCCATATAGCCAATCCACAATCTTGTCCCAAATGTACAGAGACATTGAATGTAAGATGAATGATGTTGAACTTCCTGCAACCGATGACCGTGCCTATCCCATTGAATGAGCAAACCATTTGCACATCCAGACCAGATCATTCCATCGACAGCAATAGTTAGTGCTTCTGTTCTGCGATAATCATCACCAAATGCACTTTTGGCTGCAGCTTTCCTTACAGCACCAGCAGCTTCCAACAGTACATGCCGTGATCGCTGGAAGAAATTAATAGCCTTCTTTGAAGCAGAGGATAAGTTAATCCTCATATCACCACCCTCTTCACATGAATTTTGGACTTGCAATGTGTCAAATCTAGTCTCAACCTGACCATCTATGTTGAAGACTTTTAGAAGCTCCTTTGTATTAGCATCCCTGTAAAAGTGGACAAGAGTAGGATGAAGAAAAACGGATAGCCATTGATCAATTACTTGTGTTTGTGAATAGAAACAAAAACATATATGCAGATCAGCCTCAATAAAGTGGTCAAAAAGAATAATATTGAAATGATACCAAAGAGCAAATGAGAGGCTGCTGGAGCTCCACACTTTTGAGTAGAAATTATCAGACAACAGACATTTAATATCTGCAGTAGGCAACAAACACATTCCTCCAACAGTAGCCAAGCTCCTGAGATCAACAAAGGATCTTTCGACTAAAGCTGAAGCCCTCTGTCTATCTTCCTTCCTCAGAGAGAAAGCTTTAGATATGATTTTCCAAGACCAAGCTG
Organism: Curcuma longa; assembly: GCF_044706935.1. Lineage (NCBI taxonomy): Eukaryota > Viridiplantae > Streptophyta > Magnoliopsida > Zingiberales > Zingiberaceae > Curcuma > Curcuma longa. Next base: position 9,742,284 of record NC_133863.1, read on the forward strand.
TTATAACTCCACCTTCAGAACCAGACCATAGTTCACCTGGAATTCGTAAGGGCATAAATCACACTAATCAGATATAGACTATTTTACCAATGATGAATTATTGATAACAGAAACCCAAAAAAGAAACTAAAAGGATAGAATTGTAGAGTTGGACAAATTGGATGCGTTGATAGTTTAATATGCCATAACCTAGTGCTCTAGTAGCAGTGGCATTAAAAAGTAGTCAATGTGATCCTCATTATTCTCGACCAAAGATGATAATGCATGTCAAGCATAAATAAAACATGAGAAAAAAGGAGATCTTTGTGAACAAAAATAACCGTGTGAAGTAAGGGTCATTGAGAGAACAGGTGATCGATGAGCCTGCCACGAAAGAGAATATGCTAGATCTCTCCCATTCTCCGGTCCCAATTTCCTCGCCTCAGACTCGGACTCCTCCATTCTCCAAACGCGAATCCTCCCGTCCTTGTGACCACTGCACACAAACCCACTACTTGGATCAACCACCAAACAGATCGTCGGCGACGTAAAACAAGATTCCACGAACGGCGCACTCTCCTCATCACCCCTCTTCGGCTTCCAAGAACCAAAACCCCGGCGTCCAAACCCTTCAAACGCATCAGCAACGTTCCAGACTCGAACGCCATTCTCCATCCCGGCCCAAAGCTGCGAACCCGAGCCAGCGATCGTCCGGATGAAGCATCCTACCTGAGTCTCCCGGAGGGGGTGGGGCCTCAATTCGATCGACGGCGGCCTTCTCCGATGGGCGGCCATGCCAGTGGATTCAGGTAAGGGATCAGAGAAGGAGGAAGCCGATGAAGAGGGGCGAGCGGGGCCGCGGTCGGAGATGGATGTAGATGTGGCTGCATCAGGAGCAGGAAGACCGGTGCAGGGGTAGGAGTACAAAGGGTTGGTCGCGGGGTTAGCGGTGGAAGGGGGATCACCTAGGGTTAGGCGGCCTAAGGGATTCGGGTCGTCGTCGGCGAAATCGCGGCCGAGGGCGGATCGCCCCTGGGAAGGTAGAGGCTGCGGAGCAGACCTCAGTGCGGCGGAAGATGAAGAAGCGGCGGCGGTGGCGAAGGAGTCGGTTATGAAGCTCCAGTCGTCGTCGTCGTCGTCGATCAAGCTCTGCTCCATTTGGTGTGGCGATGGAGACGACGACCGAGAGAAGTGGTTAAGCGCTTAAAACTGGTTAATGGTATTTTTATTAAAATTGAGTTCGGCTTTTATAGGAAGGTTCTAGATTTTATCGCGTGGATATAAATGGACAAAATACGAGAATTTTTTTAATGTATTTTTTATATAATTTTAGAGAAAAATTAAAAGGACATTTTTTTAATTTTTCGATATGTACTTTATTTTTTAAAATAATATTTAAAAAGGTACTCCATCTTTTTTTTATTTCAAAAATATTTATAATTCAACGTAATCGAGCCAAATTTTATAATATCTAAAATAATCAAATCAAAAATAAATTAAATTATTAAATGATTATTTAAATTTGATTTGATTTTATTTAATAAAATAAGTTGTCAAGTTAAATTAAATAAACCTAGGGAAATAAATTAAATTATTAAAATAATTATTTAAATTAGATTTGATTTACCCTGGTGGTTATGAGCTTATTATCATTTTTTTTTGAACTTTATTAAGTTTGGTTTGATATCAATTGGGGTTTAGATATTAATGAGCTTTCAATTAAGCTTGTTTGATTATTTAAAATTTTTACATTAAAAAAAAAAGTGAATTCGTGACTTCAACAATATGGAAGAATGTAAATTCAAATACTAGACAAAGTATGGAGAAATGAATGACAGACCATGAATTTCCATGTAAGATTCGACCCTTAGCTATTACATCAGAAATGTCATGCGTACATCATCTTACAAAACTTTTACATTTTAAACTTGTTTGGTTAGTTATTAAGTATGATAATATAAAATTATTTGTTCATTTTAAAATTTTTGTTATTTATTTAGTATATTAATAAAAATTTTATTAATGAATATTATTCATAAACGTTACTTATAAATTTTGTTCTAGAATATTATTCACATATTAACGAGTTGAACACATGTATATAAAAGTCTAAAACAATCGTACAAGTTTAAATTAAAAGCTTGATAATATTTAAAGAAATCAAGCTCAAGTCAAACTTGAACCAAACTCAAGTTTATAAAAAAAATCAAATCAAATTTAAATAATTATTTCAACGGATTGGTTCATTTTAAACACGAATCGACTCAATTATTTTATCAAACAAAATTGAACAACTCAAAACTTTGTACAATCCTATAAAATAAATTTTTACCAAATCGAATACTAAATTTGTTCATAAACATTAGATTCATTTACAACTCTAATGATAAATCCCAGTCAGTCTTTATAATACTGGGGTGGCCATCCGGTTTAATCGAAAATTTTCCACCGACCACCAAGGTAAATCTATAAGCGCATACGCGGCTAAAAAAGATGCCCAGCATCCTTTGATTGTGTTCTCCAATTGGAAGAAAATTCTTACAAATACACCGTAGCTGGGGATAAAAGTACTTCATGAGTCACAACCCAGATGTCCTACTGTTGCACCATTGCCTCGGGGACCTTTTTTTAATTTATAACCCTATAACATTTTAAGTTTTTAAATATCTAAATTTATTTTTTTTTTAAATAATATTTTTTTAATTGAATAAGCGGATCTAGAGTGGCCTAATTAATGAGCTTGATAAAATAAAGTCTAAATTTATATAGTTCAATTAATTGATGAACACTAAATTAGTATTCTATAGTTTAACTAGTTTAATTTTTGAAATAATTTTTCTAAATATAATTTTAGTATATAGTTCTATAAGAAAAATCATGTTATTTTAACCAAATAATAGAAAAAAAATGATAAAGAGAATTAAGATGGTGAGTATATCGTCCATAACTCTCATTCAATCTTCTCAATCATTTGCTCCACATCTAGTCTACATTGATAACCTCGCGACTCTACTCTATAATTTGATCGATTAGATGTAATCGTATGAAGTAATTGTTAGTCACTCAATTCGATCAGCTCGATTGATCTGTCACGTTTTGTTAGTCGTAAAACACCATAATACGCTACAAGATTAGCGGAGTTAAGGATGCATGAACTAAAGAGGCACAATCAAACAATAAATATCACTATATTTTCAATCCCAAAACACGAACTATGGTACATCCCGATAACCTTGTCAATGTTGCCTAGCTCATGTTTCAACAATTCAAGTCGAGTTTCCTCCGCCTTAAGCTTTTAACTCGAGCTCAAGATGGGTGGGTCGACATAGGGGCCTCGTAACCAACCATCAGCAATGACACGGTGGGCGGCCTCAGTCATGTGGATTCCATCCCAATTCACATGGGTTGACACATTCGCGCACACGGTGTAGTTCTTCTCGTTGCACCTACGCTTTTGATCGTAGTTGTAGATGTTGTCGCCGCCCCCACAACAAGTCCTCAAGGCTCCAGCAGTGAACCCTACATAACCATCAACAAAATGCAACTTGTCATGGTGTGTTTACTTGGATGGATGAATGAGTATGAATTAGTGTTGTTTGATTTAGTGGGAATGTTCCACTTATGAGTTGATTGCCAAAATGAGCCAAGAGTGGTCCGATAGCGATCGGTTAGTGTCTTAGTGACCATGAATATCGACTTTATCATAACATATCACTTTCGTATCAATACGAGTGGAGCAAGGAATCATTGATCTTAGACCAAAATTTTGCCTCAGCTATCGACTAATTTACGAGTTAGTACTCGAATGATCATTATCACACAAGAGCAAGATTAGCCCCTTGAGGTTCATTCCCTTACAAGAGCAAGATTGGAATGCCTTGAGGTTCATTCCCTTAAAATTGAACCTCCCACTAAGAAATCGTTCGATATCATAATTTACCACCCTTTCATAGGTATTGTGAGTATTGTTTTCTGTCCCCGGGACATAGCTGAGTTGGTTACGACGACGCAGAAGAGGGCAGGGTTGCTAGCGAAAAGCAATACCCTTCTACGTCGTGACAAATTGCAGTTTCTCGATTTACCTCCTCACAGATGGTCGTGGGGCCGACCGTGTGGGGCCGCTAAGGTGGCGGATCCACCTTTATTGCATTAGAGTATTGCTTTCTAAGTTAATATAAAAAATTATTATTATTATTTTGTAATATACTATTTACCAGAATTGATATTCTGCGTGCCACTCCCGTGCGTGCCAAGCTGATCACCGTCAATCACACGTGATCGCACAGATCTGGTTGTCCAAATGTGGAAATACACAGTGTTCTCTGCGCCTGACCCATCGTTGCCGCCTCGCCGTCCGACCACCGTCGGCCGCCGGACCGGGCCCGATCGACGCGCCACTCGCCGGCGCGTCGGCCAGCACCGGATTTCGGTCGGATTGTGGTCGGAATCTGGCCGAATTCGGTCGGAAACCAGCGAACCGGCAGTGGCACGCGGCGTTGTCGGCCAAATCGCGATCGGATTCCGGCCAAATCGCGGCCGGAGACCGGCCGAGGAAGGACGGCAGTTGCACGTCGGTCCTTCCCCGGCCGGTCTCCGGCCGCGATTTGGCCGAGAACACCATTTGATCCACATTATTTATTCCGACCACAATCTGACCAGAATCCGACGCCGGCCAACGCGTCGAACGGGCCCGGTCCAATATCGAACGGCGCGGCGACGGCGGCCGGAAGCTGAGAGGGTCGGCTTTGTCGCGCACGGGGGTCGTGCATCATCACGCAGAATAGTATTATTATAATAAATAAGAGATTAGGGCATGAAATGATCATTAAAGTGTGATTAACATGGATGAAGCTGAGATTACTTGCAAATGATAGTTAAGGAAGAATCGTACCGTATTTTGAGGGATCGATGGCGATATCGATGATCTGGGAGTAGTAGTCGGCGTATCTGATGGAGACGGCGGGGTGCTTTCGCCGGAGATGGTCGAGCGCTCGCCGGAGCAACGTGTTGTGCAGCCACGAGAGGGCGTTGTACCTCCTGGCGCACCCCGTCCGGGGGCCGTAGTCGTCCGGGTCCGGCGAGGGGTAGTTGGTCAAGTACAGCGGGAAGCAGCCCACCGGCAACACCCCCGGCACCACCAGGTCCACCGCCCCCAGCTCAATCAAGCGCTGGTCGATTCGCATCCCGTTAATCGTCGGTAAAAGAAAAGCTTTGTTGTGGATGCGTGACTGGATGCTTACCTCGACGCCGTGTCGGAGGGCGTCGATGACATGGGGGACGAAGGTGCTGACCTCGCCGACGGGCCTGGCGAAGAAGAGGGCGGTGCTGTAGTCGTTGCCGCCGAACTCGCCGACGATGAACAGAGACCTGCGGAGGAACTCCTTGCACTCTGCGAGAAGGAAGGAGGTCGGTAATTTCGTCGAACAGGTGGTGCGCGAGGGGAGAGAGCGGCGGAGCTACCTTGAGCGGCGCCGCAGATGGAGGGGAGGAGGCGGCGGAAGCGGTCGATTTGGAGGTGGAGGGAGGCGTTGACCCAGAGGCCCTTGCTGATGCCGCGGTCGTTGAAGAAGTCGAAGGCGAGGGTGGTGGCGGCCACCACCGCGAAGTTGGCGCCCCGCCGGAAGTCGTGGTCCTCCTGCGACGGCGGAAGCAGGGGAAGCCCCAGCTCCTGAGCTGCAACTCGGCTAATCAGAGGGTGAGCAGAAAGTAAGAGAGGGAAAGGGAGAGAAAAGGGGTACCAATGAAGTCGATGACCAGGCGGCCGTCGGAGCAGCGGCCGGTGGCGTTGCCGAAGAAGGTCATGCCGTAGGGGAGGGTGCTGATTTGGACGTTGCCGGTGTCGGACATGGAGTCGCCGAAGTTGAACAGAGCGTCGTAGCGCGAGGAGGAAGAGGGGCGGAGGAAGCAGAGTAGGAGGAGGAGGAGGAGGAAGAGGTGGTGGGCAAAGGTGAGCAGGTTGTTCATGGCTGTGCAAAGAAAGAAAGGTACAAGACGAAACACTGACATGTAGGAATAATAACAACTCTCCTTTGCTTGTTAGGAGAGACGTAAATAAGCATGTAGGAATAATAACAACGCTCCTTTGCTTGTTAGGAGAGGCGTAAATAATCCTAGTGAAATCAGACAATATCCTCCTGTGTCGTGATCAATTGCAATTTCTCGATTTATCTCTTTATAAATGATCGTGAGACCAATCGTGTGAGGCCGATAAGGTGGCAGATTTCACCTTTTGCAGAAGAGAGCCGTAAATAAGCTTGAATAGAGTTGAGATGAGTTTAAATAATAAATAACACTTTTTAAAAGAATATTATGATATTATTTCATATTTAGGATAAAATTAAGAAATTGGTATTATAATTTTCTACGAATCCTACAGATAGATGGTCCTATATATCGGATCAGAATTGAAGAGAAGGATATGAAGAGATTTTTTTGAATCTGATTAAATAATCAAATAATCAGGTATGAAGATTTTTGAATAGACACTCTCTTTCAAGTTAGACGAAGCTCGCTCTCGGGACATATCTGAGTTGATTACGACGGAGCAGAGTTGCAGAAGATGACAAAGGTTCGAATCTCAACAAAGTCGGACAATACCCTCCTCCATCGTGGTCAACTGTAATTTCTCGATTTACCTCCTTACAGATGGTCGTGGACCGACCATATGGGACTACTGGAATAACGGATTCCACCTTTTGCAGAAGAAGAGATTAGACAAAGCTCATCGGACAGGGACCTCAAATTCAAACATTGTTCATTTGCTTGGTAGGAGAGGCGTAAATAAGCTTGAATAGAGTTGGCATGAGTTTTAAATAAATAAATAAAACTTTTTAAAGGAATATTGTGATATTATTTCATATTTAGGATAAAATTGAGAAATTGAGATTATAATTTTCTACTAATAGATCCTATATCGAACCATAATTGAAGAGATTTTTTTTAAAACCTGATTAAATAATTAAATAATCAAATATAAAGATTTTTGAACAGATCCTCTCTTTCAGGTTAGACGAAGCTCGTCGGATGGGATCTCAACTTCACACAAGTTACATCCCGCTCCGAATCCCAAAGGTGTCAGGATAACTGTAAACTTTTTCAGAAATGATATGTTGAAATACAATCAAAGTTTCATATTGAAAATACATGAAAAAGATATTAAGATTATAAGATGGAAGATATCTATATTGATATAAAAAAATTTTGAATAAAATCTAAAAATAAAACTATGAGAACTTAAACTCAAAATAGATAATATCATACCGACCATCTTAAGCCTAAAGAGATGCTAAGGATATATTTTGGATCACTTTGAATAAAAGGCACGAACACAACCTCACTCAAAGAATAAACTAAGCTAAAAAGCCATGAACCAGCTCAGAAAGCAGAGAGAGAGACGTGCTCACCATGACCACAGAAACTGTGAATCCAGGCGCAATTCGTCGAACAGGTTGAGTGCGAGAATAGAAAACAGACAAAAAGGAATGGCGATTTCAAAGGTTACATAATAGATCTGGAATGTCATTTTAGTGCAAATTTAAAAGGATGAATTTCGATAGATGTAGATGGTTTATGATAAAATATATATTTCTGAAAACTAACATTATCCTTCAGTGAGTACCTGAGACGGCATGTTTCTGAAACATGGAAGGCCATGTCCTGGCAACCTACACTCTGGACCAGCAAGGAGGAATCCCAATGGCTTTGGCATTGTTTGAACGATCTATCATCATTTTTAAAGAGGATGGGCATCAGAATTCCCAAGATCAGTGCAAACACAACAACTAGTAATCAGAAATCATCAGAGAATTTGCGCAGAAATTTGATTAAGCTTCTAGAAATTGTTATGGTCGTAGAGAACGGCCCCAGGGAATCAAATCTGAGTGTGGCGCGTTGGGTGAGACTTGAGACTCAGCCGCCCACCCGTTCAAACTCGGCTTGACTTAGAGCTCGAGCCGAATCCCCACGAGCAGTCGAGCCGATCGAATCACTGTAAACAGTCGAGCTGAATTCCCGTGAACATTCGATCCGAATCCCAGTAAACACTCGAGCCGAATCCCCGTAAACATTCGAGCCGAATCCCTTCTGACATTCGAATCGAATCCCCTCGGATACTCGAGCTGAATCCCCTGCTCAGATCGAATCTGAAATCGAATCGAACCCCCTTGCAGACCGAGTCCGAAGTCCTCAAGGATGCGGGTTCCTAAGTCCGAACCGAGTCCTCCGGAGGACGGGTTCCTAAGTCCGAACCGAGTCCTCAGGAGGACTCGATCCTAAGCCCGAACCGAGTCCTCAGGAGGACTCGATCCCCCAGTCGGCTCGGTCGCATTATTCTTCTGTGGACTCGACCCCGACCTGGTTCAGCCGACCTTTAACTTTTGTTGCTCTTCGTTGCCCTGCTCCATTAAATACCACTCCTCACATCATACGGTTATGGGTGACGCCCCTCTGACATCCTTGTGACCCATCACAATTATACTCTAACAGATGTACACGAAATGACCCGTCAACTACAAGTCAACGATGGGACACATGCTCTGACTATCCCATTCCTCCTGACAAGATCCCTACCGATGATGGGACATCTGCCTTACTTAGGACATGACATGACACCCATTTCACAGATATATTAGGCTTGTCTTCAAGGAAGAAGGGGAGGCGCTCTCACATTTCTGATTTTCTACCTCCCCTTTTGCTTCATCTTCACTTGTTGACTTAAGCATCGGAGTGGTTGAGCCAGGACAATTCCTAACCTTCCTTCTCACGATTGTTGTGTTTGCAGACTCCTCCAGCCTCCTGGTCGCCTCCTCATGCGATCTCATCCGATCCTGGTGCTAAGAAGTTGTCGATGCATCTAAAAGCTGATCTCGACAGGAACAGAAATGTATCTGTAACACCAACTATCTTGTACAAGCTGTGTGATAACAAGGATGCAGACAAGATTCTACCTGTATTACCACCTATGATGACTCCAATATCTAGAGGACAGAAAAGATGACTGGAATATTTTCCTCTTTTGGTTTCCCAAGTTTTAGCATATTCAAGCACCTCACCCTCTCCATTCTCTCAAATTTGGACCCTTTGTTTCATGATCAAACTCGCCTGGTTGACTGTTGAAGTCGAACCTTTATAGAGGATACTAACCAGACTCTATGAGACATGCTAGGCAAAGGCAGCCTCATAATCAGGAGCAAGAGAAAAGCTTGGCTATGTAAGAAACTATGGTATTTATAATGTGACTTTTGCAAGATGATTGTGAATGCTTGAATAAGTCATTTGAAAAGCAACTATGAAGATGATGAAAGTGTTGGCATGCATCAAACAATCAATGATGAGGACACACAAGATGATGAAAGTGGATCAAATGAAGCAATCTAAGCATTATGTAAATTATACTATTAAAGAAGAGGAATAGTGTTCTAAGTAATCAATCACCAATAAGATCCCAAGTACCATATAATTTCACTAGTGTTAACTGGAGATAATTCTATACACGCGTTGCAGTGAAGAACAGTAATGCACCACTCACTGATTATATGGCAACCATGTGATTGAGATCGATGATGGTGCTTGTTTTTGTTAATGGGTATCCAATTCCTAAGAATTGAACTGAAATCGATCGTACAAGTGAAAAATATTCCGTTTTATTTCATCGAATAATCGCAAATACAATCGCACATGGTAATTCGTTCGAGTGACTGAAATTATCATCGTGTAAAGCTTTTAGAGTATGATCGTTCAGGGCAGAGATGGATGGTGAGGGTTGCGCGTGGAGGTGGCGGCGCCGCCGCCGCGGGTCTTGGATGGGCGGCGGCGACGGATGGAGAGGGTGACGTGTACGCCCGGGCTGCTGGCGCTGCAGGAGGAGCCGACGAGAAGCGAATTGTTGACGCTCTGCACGTTGCTGTTCACCAGCGTCGTCGCCATTGCCTTCTCCTGGAGAACTTCCTTGTTCTGCTGATCGCCGTCGAGCTTTCTGGCCCGGCGAAGACTGTGGGAGGGGGAGGGCGGCCCCCGCAGGTCCATGGCCGCTCCCGCCACGTTGTTCCCTGCGAGGGTGATCGCCCTCGTCCCGCTCTTGCTCTCGCTCACTTCCTTCTTCTCCACCTCCGCTGCCTTTTGGAGCTTGTCGCCGGTTACTAGTGCGGGTTTTGGCTCGGGCGCCGGAGTGAGTTTGGGTGACGCCGGTGGCATCGGGGAAGAGGTCGTGATGGCCTTCGGCGACGGGGGAGGAGTTGGGACGCCGTTCGTCGTCGCCGCGGGGGGCGGCGGAAGATATGGTTGCGGTTGCGGAGACGGCGTGTGGGGCGGGTTCGGGGACGGCGAGCGACGGCGAATGCGCTCCGCCGTCTCCGCCGGCGTGGGGGATGGCGATCGGAGGCGCGTTGGAGCTGCATCTATCTGCGTCTTCGCCGCCTCCACCAGCGTCGGGGTCGATGGCTAGGGCGAACGCCTCGTCGGCGCCGCCACTATCGGCCTCGGCGATGGCGAACGGGGGCGAATCGACGCCGGTGCCTCTACCACCGGCCTTGCGGGGGACGGCGAGCGCGCACTCGTTGGAGGTACTGCCTCTCCTCTCAGCCTCGGGGAGGGCGAGCGCTCTCGTGCCGCCGCCGCCGGCGAGGCCACCAAAGGGCTTCGGACAATCTCCGTGGTCTCATCGCCGTTAGTCCTTCGAGGAAGCACACCATTGATTGCCACTGCAGGCCGCGATGCCGTTTCCTCCAGTGGAGGTGGCGGCGGCGCCCCCGCCGTAGGTGAGGAGATCACCATACTCCCCACTGGAAGAGGAGCGCCGGTGACAGGCGCCGTGGGTGTTGCAGCCGGTGAAGGCGGCGGCGCCGTCGGCTGAGCTGGCGGGGCAATAGGAGGAAGAGGAAGAGCCTGAGTCGTCGGCTGCTGCGCCGGTGGCTGAGGCTGAGGTTGAGCAGGCTGAGCTGGTGCCTCGAACCGCGCCTGAGAGGCGAGCCGGAGCAGCCACGGCCGGCGGGAGCGGGCTGGTTCGCCATTGCTGCACGAGGAAGGAATTGCTTGAAGAATTTTACCAAGAACAGAGATGGAGGGAAGAGGAGCTTCTTCACATGGGTATTTATAGGAAGAATTGCACTAACCTAGACAACGATTTATCCCAGAGGAAGAACAATTTGATTGAGCGAGATTCCGAAGAAAAAAATAACCAAAAGAGGAAGGCAAAAGAAAGGCATTGGATACTAGGAATCACTAGTGAGGGACTTAAGGAAGCAAAAAGGGAGAGAGGCATGAAACCTTAACTCCCTACAAGTTTGAGGAAGAAGATTGGTATATCATATTATTTTAGACAAAAAATAAAAATTATTAAAAGAGAATTAACAATCATAGATAAATGATTTTGTTTTTCTTTGGTATTTTTTTCATCTTCAAATGAACAACGAAATCGTAGCTACTATAATTGTGTAGCAATTAAAGTTTCATAGCTGTTACAATATGCTCCTAATTTAATGCACGTGTAAGGATGTAATCGAACCGAGCCAAGTCGACAGTAAGAGGTTTGAGTTCGAGTTCAGTTCGTTTTCTCTAAGCTCGAATGCGATTCGAGTTTTAATTATTAAGCTCGAGTTCGGCTCGTAATGAAATTAAATAGTTTACGAATGGTTCGAGCTCGGTTTAAAAATGACTCATTTTAAAGTTAAACGAATTTAGTTCAAGTTCTGTTCGAAAATAATTTGTTTAAAAGTTAAACGAACTTAGTTCGAGCTTGACTATATATATATATATATATATATATATATATATATATATATATATATTCGAACCTATTAACGAACACGTTTGTGAACTTTTAAATGAACATGTTCGCAAGCTCATGAACCAAATACTGTTAAGTTCGAGTTCGACTCGATAATATTTTTAAACTCGAAATGATCAAGTTCGAGCTTGGCTCGTTAACTTAATCAAACGAACTTTTTTTCAAACCGAGACTCGAATAACTCGCGAACAGTTTGACTTGTTTACACTCCTATGCACATGCTAGAAAATAAATAATATATCGGAAGGTATTTGTGTCATTTTATAGGGGTTGAGGTATCTTTTGATAAAAAAAAATTAAAGTGAGACATCCTTTTGATGATTTTGAAAAAAAAGATATTTTTTTTACCCTATTTATTGGGTTTCCGGTACTCGTACGATATGTTTTTTTTCCTTTTCTTTCTCTCGTAAGGAACTTGTGGTCGATTGCTCATACTCTAAATTCCACCCTTATTCGCAAATTGTGTTACGAAAGAATTATTCGATAAGAAATAACTATTATAGTTTTCATTATAACTTAAGGCTAGTTTGCTTATAAGTTTGGGTTTATGTATATGAATATTGTCTTGTTCATGCTTTATCGCTAGGGTTTAGGTTTAGTATTCCTTATTAAGGCTGAGGAACAAGATTTCTCTGCTTAACTTGACTCTTGGTTGTTCTAGTTTACGCTTGTTTTAGATCCTCGATCACTTTATGTTGATCTTCCGTATTCGGGAACTATTTTGCCTCTCCGTAATTTGTTCGAACAATGAGTTATTTTTCTTCTTCATGAACCACACTAGTCCTAATCCCCCTAAACCCTCTCCAACTAGAAGAAAAATTGAAGTTTCCATGAAAGTTCTCCAAATTGTGCCATATTTATAGCTTCATAGTCGCATTCACGGTTGTCTTGCGGCTTCAAGGCTCATTCCTCATTTGTTAGCGGCATCGATTTGGCTTCGTTAAAGGTTGAAGATTCGTGCACAACTTCATGTGTGCTAGTATAAATTGCTAAGGTTAGTAGGTTTGTAAGACGGTTCTCGTAGACTATGAGCGAACGGTAGCCCCACTAACGATCACATCAAAAGGTTAAACCTTAGACGACATCCAAAACCTCCCGTAACCAAGTGCGAATTCGATGATTTTGAGTAAGATCAACTTAATATTTGACAAATCGAGTAGCCAACATTTAACTAATATTTGTATGAATAGATACTTCATATTTTTAAAGAAAAAGGGGGCAAATTCAAGATTTCCATGAACCTTTTTTTAAGGTTTTGTGAGATTTCTGAATCCACAAAAAAAAAAAAGTCAATTAATTTTAGAAGTTGACTTTTGACAAATTGACTTTAGACAATATTGATGATCTAGTGGTCAATGTTCTTCACATTTGACCAATGAAATTTCAAAATTTCAAGCTGTTCAAGTTTGAAATCTTCCTAAAGAAACAAAAACCAAATAAAACACAACATAAATCTTCAAATTACAAACCAAGGACTTGTTTTATGAGGAAATGAATGATATAATATACGATATCGTTGTTGCATAAACACAAGGAGATCGTCCGATAAACCCTAAACTCTAAACTTGATTTTGAAAACATCTGCATTACATGTTCTACACCGGTTCTCTAGTCGAATTCATAAGTAACTAAGTCCAATAGACTTATTGTGTTATCAAGAAGGAGCTCAATAACGAATGGTTTACGAACTAATACTGAATCGATCGGAGGTAAACATCAAATTTGGATCGGATTCATCGGCTGAGGACGAGTCTAACTCCGACCCATGTAGTCAGAATCATGAGCCCCAAGAGCGCCATGAAGCCGAACCGCCTGCAGTAAACACCAAGCATCACAATCCGTCCTAGTAAACGGGGGGAAGACGGACGGAAAAGACAGAGGACGAGTACCCGACGGTGAGGCGGTTGTCCGGCACGCCGGTGGCGTAGCCCTTGAAGTAGTAGTAGCGGCCGACGGTGTACACGGCGCCGAGCGCAGCTGCTCCGACGGGGCAGTAGAGGCCGGAGAGGAGCAGCGTCACCACGAACGCCGGCATCATCTCCAGCGAGTTCTGGTGCCCTCTCTGCAAGCGATTCCCGTTCCGGTGAGATCGTCGGGCGGCGAGTTAATTCCTGGATAATTAGAGCGGGAAGAGCTAGGCCACTCACCTGGATGCAGTTGAAGAGCTTCGCGTCCTTGTTCTCCGACTCCAGCGCGTACATCGTCGGAAAATCGACGTTGTACCGCTCGCGGGCGAGCAGGACCTGGATGGCCATCCAGAAGTTGAAGAAGATGTAGGCGGCGAGGACGAGGACGACGTAGCCGTAGTCGCCGGAGAGCTCGAAGGTCATCGCCATGGCTAGCTGCAGCTTGATCCTTCGCCTTCGCCTTCGCCTTCGCTTTGGGGAGGGAGGAGTGGCCGATCTGCTCGAATTAATGCTCCTCCGTGATTCTTGGGGGTGGAGGAGGAATGCCGTGTTCATGCTGGCGTTGACCATCTGGAAGGGCGGCGACTGGGGTTCACAGAGCGTTGACTGCACTGGGTGATCTGGTCGGATTGGTTGCGTGATGAACTCGGTCAACGGAGCACGAGAAAGGAAATTTTTAGTATACTTTATGTGGAAGAACCCTTTAGAAGCTTCTGGAGGGAATTATTTAAGGATACATAGAAAAAAAGGAATCTATAATTTTTTTATTTATCTTTTCATAACTAAAAATATCGATTCAAGTGATGTTCTGAAGAAGAAGTAATCAACCAATTAATAATCACTTATAAAAGTTTTGATATTAATTCTTTTTTAATGGTCTTTGATTGTCTGATGCATCAATATTTTTTCGGCAATTATATATATATATATATATATATATATATATATATATATATATATATATACGGTTTTGATTCCGACTCCTCCGAATTTTTTCCGCCGATTTAAAGTGAACCGAACATTCGAATCTCAAATTGAGAATGTCTCTTTCGCGATTTTGGGACAAATTTTAATATTTAAATTTGAGTTCAATGGAGGAGGATAAAAGTTAAAATTTAATTAAATTTTAATTTAAAAATAATTCATTTAACAGGATATCATTATATATATATATATATATATATATATATATATATATATATATACGGTTTTGATCTCCCGCGCGACACCCGTGCGCACCACCCGATTAAAACTTCGCTAATATTTAAGTTTGAATTGCGTTGGAAGGCCACCTCCGCGCTCCGGCCGGACCGGATTGAAATTAAATAGTCGCCATAAACGTGACAGAGCCTCTTTTGGGCGATTTAAAAATAATTTATTCCGGCCGAACAACCGGCCGCGGTATATACCGCGGTCGGTCTATATATAGAAATCCGGCCGATATCGGCCGGAATCCCACCCACACAGGCGCTGTTTGCGCGATTTTCACCGCGCGTCCGGCCATCTCCGCCGCCGACCAGCCGCAATCGACGCGCCCTGGCCGGCGCGTCGACCGCGCCCTCGGCCGCGATTCGGCCGGATCCGGCCGATTTCATCGGCCAACAGTGACTGTCGCGTTTCTGGCCGGATTCCGGCCACAATCCGGCCGGAATCCGATGCCAATGTGTGCGCCGTCGAGTTGTGGATTCCAACGATCGTAATTGCGGCCAACGGCGATCGGACGGCGACGCGGCGACGATTGCTGGCTGAGGTCGGCTTCGCGGAGGAGTCGCGCGGCGTTTGTCGCGCGGCATATCATTCCTATATATATATATATATATATATATATATATATATACACGAAAATGATATCCCAAGCATATATATATATACACGAAAATGATATCCCAAGCGACGGATTGTGTGTGCCCGATCGAAGCGCCGACGAGCCCTCGCCGCGCCGTCGATCTGTCGATTGCTGGATCGGACGTGATCGACGCGCTGCTCACCGATGCTTCGTCTGACGTTGGATTCCGATTGGATAGTGACGGAAACAGCCAAATCATGCGGCGGGCAGAGGCACAATCGCGCGGGATTCCGATCGAGAAGGATGCGGCGATGTCGGGATCCATCGGATTTCGATCGCGATTTGACAGGAATCCCGCCCGATCGCGCTTGACAGTGGCGCGGTGGGTGATTTGGTTGTTTCCGATCAAATTACATTAGATTCCGACCATTATTGGACAATGGATCCGAAGTGTCGATGAAATTCGTAGGTATATATATATATATATCGCTTAATTCCAGCTCAATTTTGCTTCTGGAGGAATAATAAAATTTTAATTTTAAAATAAAATAAATATTTTAATTATCTTCTCAGATAAAATCTAGATATTTGAATTATAAATTAAAAAAAATAAAAAACTGTGCCTTGTTTTTTTCTCCAAACTTTCTCCTCTCTCCTCAGAATTACCACTGGAACTGGTTCCAAACAATGTGCCAGCGCTTAGCCGCTCACCAACCGCGCCAACCAGCGAGCTCGCAATGGGCCTCTCCCGGCTCCGCGAATCAAACGAAAGGCGTCTCGAGGAGTCCAAATAGTCCTTCCACTTTGCTTCCTCCACGCGTTCAACGTTCCTCCCTTTCAGCGTCGACCGCCTCCGCTTTCACACCTCTCGCTTTCCGTTGCCTTCGGCGCCGGCTACAAAGGCCGGCCTTTTGGGCTCTTTCCTTTTCAAAGGAAAGGTCTCTGCGTTGGAGGTGACGGCGGCGGCGGCGGAGAAAGGTCCTGGCTTTTTGGTTCTTGAAACTGAGTGGCGATGCTGGGCTCGTGCTTTCGGTCGCTGGAGCGGTGCTTTGGGCGGCCTGGCGGTGGGGATGGTTTGATGTGGGATGTGGGCCTCGAGCCCCATGGCGCCGGTGAGTTCTCTGTGGCCGTCGTTCAGGCCAACAGCTCCCTCGAGGACCAGGGCCAGGTGCTCGCCTCCCCCTCCGCCACCTTCGTTGGCGTCTTCGACGGCCACGGTGGCCCCGAGGCGGCTCGCTTCGTCAGCGATCGCCTTCTCCCCTACGTCGACCGTACTGCCCTCCTCCTCCCCTCGTCGATTCCGTCGCGAAAATCGAATCTTGGCGCGTCAATCTCATCAAAGTCTGATCTTTCTAGGGTTCGCTTCGGAGCACGGCGGCGTATCGGCGGAGGTGATCAAGAAGGCCTTCCGCGCGACGGAGGAGGACTTCATGCAACTGGTGAGGAGGTCCCTGCCGGCCCTTCCGCAGATGGCCGCGGTGGGCTCCTGCTGCCTCGTTGGCGTCATCGCCGGCGACGTCGTCTACGTGGCCAACCTGGGGGACTCCAGGGCCGTCCTCGGCCGCCGGAGCCTGGGCAACAACAAGTCCGTGGTCGCCGAGCGGCTGTCGACGGACCACAACGTGGCGGTGGAGGAAGTGAGGAGGGAGGTGCGTGAGCTGCATCCCGACGATGACCAGATCGTCGTCCACGCCCGCGGTGCCTGGCGAATAAAAGGGATAATTCAGGTAACAAAACCATGGCCTTCTTGTTCCTTCTGCCAAGTTCAGTTGCTACCTTTCAGTTATTTTCAGCTGCATTTTCTGGTGATTATTAACAATCTTGTGATACAATTGAATCATTCAGATGATATCTCTTCTGTTAAACGACTCGTAATGCTTGAATTATCATACCTTAATTCGACAAATTTGCATATAAACTGTCTTTTAGAACTCGATACTAACAGAAATACTAGTACTAATTGTCCCCTTTATGCTCATTGTAAACTGTATACTCTTTCAAAGTCAAGCATGTTCTTCCATATGAAGTTTGGTCTACTGTTTGCGATGCAAATGTATTGGGCACAAGTTGTGAAGTTGTCATTTCTGAATGTTAAGTTAATCCTTCTTCCTGTTTGTTAGGTGTCTAGGTCGTTCGGAGATATCTACCTAAAGAAACACAATTCCAATAAGTTGTATATGTTCTTTCATATGAAATTTGGTCCACCATTTGGGGCTCAAATGTATCGGCCATAAGTTGCAAAGTTGTCATTTTTGAATGTTAAATAAATCCTTCTTCTTGCTCGTTAGGTGTCTAGGTTGATTGGATCTAAAGAAACCCGATTTCAATAAGTTGCAAACTGTGTACTCTTTCAACTTCAAGCTTGTTCTTTCATATGAAAATTGGTGTACCATTTGGGGATTGAATGTATTGGGCAAAAGTTACAAAGTTGTCATTTTTGAATGCTAAAGTAAATCCTTCTTCTTGCTTAGTAAGGTGTCTAGGTCTATCGGAGATATCTACCTAAAGAAACCCAATTTCAATAAGTTGCAAACCGTATATACTCTTTCAACTTCAAGCATGTTGTTCCATATGAAATTTGGTCTACCATTTTGGATGCAAATGTATAAGATGCAAAGTTGTCGTTTTGAATGTTAAGTAAACCCTTCTTGCTCGGTAAGGTGTCTAGGTCTATCGGAGATATCTACCTAAAGAAACCCAATTTCAATAAGTTGCAAACCGTATATACTCTTTCAACTTCAAGCTTGTTCTTTCATATGAAATTTGGTCTACCATTTTGGATGCAAATGTATGATGCAAAGTTATTGTTTTTGAATGTTAAGTAAATCCTTCTTCTTGCTCTAAGGTGTCTAGATCTATCAGATATATCTACCTAAAGAAACCCAATTTCAATAAGTTGCAAACCGTATATACTCTTTCAACTTCAAGCATGTTCTTTCATATGAAATTTGGTCTACCATTTTGGACGCAAACGTATAAGTTGCAAAGTTGTCGTTTTTGAATGTTAAGTAAATCCTTTGGTGTCTAGGTCTATCGGAGATATCTACCTAAAGAAACCCGATTTCAATAAGTTGCAAACCGTATACTCTTTCAACTTCAAGCTTGTTCTTTCATATGAAATTTGGTCTACCATTTTGGATGCAAATGTATAAGATGCAAAGTTATTATTTTTGAATGTTAAGTAAATCCTTCTCTTGCTTGGTAAGGTGTCTAGGTCTATCGGATATATCTACCTAAAGAAACCCGATTTCAATAGTTGCAAACCGTGTACAAACTTCATGCTTGTTCTTCCATATGAAATTTGATCTACCATTTTGGATGCAAACGTATCATTTTTGAAAGTTAAGTAAATCCTTCTACTTTTTGATCGGTAAGGTATCTAGGTCTATCGGAGATATATACCTAAAGAAACCTGATTTCAGTGAAGATCCAATGTTCCAGCAAGTTGTGTCTCCTCTTGCACTGAAGAGGCCTGTCATCACTGCAGAGCCATCGATAAAGGTTCGTAAGCTCAAGCCGCAAGACAAATTTTTGATATTTGCATCAGACGGACTCTGGGAGCAGTTAAGTGACGAAGCCGCAGCTGAAATAGTTTTCAAGAACCCGAGAGCGGTAGACAGTTTAGATCCTTACCTCTAGAATCCTTAATTTTCTTCTATCAATCTAAAAATGTTCTTCCTATGCAGGGAATAGCAAAGAGGTTGGTGAAAGCTGCTCTTTGTGAGGCTGCAAGAAAACGAGAGATGCAATACGATGATATCAGACAGATCGGGAAGGGAGTACGACGCCACTTCCACGATGACATAACTGTCATAGTGATCTATCTCGACCACCTCCATCAACCAGGCCATTCCAAGTTCAGTGGCAGTAGTACGCACAACTGCACGAAAGTGCCGGTCGACATCTTCTCTCTGCATTCGGGTGAATTGGAAAAGCCCCTTCGGTGAGACGAGTGCATGTTCGATCGATCGAAACTTCGCGGCACTACTGCAGTATTGACTGCCTGACCACATGTAAATAGCATCTGAAAACATTTGTTTCTGCAGAAAGATGTGTTTCTGAATAAGCACTGCACATAGCTATTACTGAGATGAATTAGTCAAGTTTTGGGATGGCATTGTAGTAAGATCACAATAATCTCTCTGGTTTTGGTTTAGGGTTTGAGGAGGTGTGTGTTTGAATTCAAACTTGAGATACTTTTCTTTTTTGTTCTTTTGTTCATTATAGTAATCAAGATCAATGTATTTTGGCAATGTTTTTTTTTTCATATTGTATTGTAGTAGTTGAGTTGGTTATGATAGAGCAGAGTTGTTGAAATGGGTAAGAGTCGAATCTCAGTGAAGTCGAGATAATACCTTTTTGTATATCGATCTAGGCGAATTCGTGCAATATTATGTATCCTTAGGAAGTTCAACTTAAGTGATTAGTTGTTAATGTATTATGCTTGAGTGTGCTCGCACACACGAACATGTATGTTACACGATCGATCCTTGTTAGATCAACCGTTCGGATTGAGCTCAACATGTGTTTGAGTTCTCCTCTCTTCGCCCTTGGCTATTGTTAGATGTGATTTGGTGACTTTCCCCAAACTCTTCTACAAAAGGTAGAATCCGCCACTCCAGCGGCTCCACACGATCGGTCCCGCGATCATATGTGAGAAGGTAAATCGAGAAACTGCAATTGGTCACGACGGAGGATGATATTATTTGGCTTCGTTGAGATTCGGACCTTTGTCTTCTTCGGCAAATCTGTTCCATTGTAACCAACTCAGGTATGCTCTGGGGACTTTCCCCAAACTCTATTCCTTTGAATGTGTTTTTCTCTTCCAATTATTCATGAGATATCACACTGATTTCTATTTGTTTACAACTTGATTGATTTGTAACTACCAACTGCCACACGCACGATTCATAACTGAAAAACAAGCAATGGAGACGACGACGGCGACGATCGAATTCTGCTCTCCTCTCCGGCGCCGGATGCAATGGGGTGATCAGAGCTTGATGATCTCCGGGATGTTGACGGGGTAGCGGTGGATGCAGTCGGCCCACGGGCCGTCCACCGGAGGATTCACCGTGCGCAGGCACTTCCAGACGGCGCTGTTGCACTTGAACCCGCTGCCGAAGCCGATCTGCCACACGCGATCGCCCCGCCGCATCCGCCCCTTGGATTCGATGTAGTTGAGCTCGTACCAGAGCGAGCTGCTCGAGGTGTTCCCGAAGCGGTGCAGCGTCATCCGCGACGCCTCCACGTGCTCCGCCGACAGCTCCAGGTTCTTCTGCAGCTCGTCGATCACCGCCCGGCCGCCGGCGTGGATGCAGAAGTGCTCGAACGCCTGCTTGAAGTCGGGGATGTACGGCTTCCACTTGGCGTTCAGGACCTTCCTCCCCACCAGCGTCAGGAAGAAGAGGATCTGCTCCGACAACGGCAGCACCAGCGGCCCGATGGTGGTGATGTTCACCTTCAGCGCGTCGCCGGCGATCGCCATCAGGTCTTTCGACAGCGAGATCCCCGAGTGGCCCTCGCCGTCCTCCTCCTCGTACACGCACCGGTACGCCCGGTCGTCGGCTCCCTTGTGCGTGCGCACCACGTGCACCAGACGGTACTTGGCGCGCCGGGCCTCGCGGCGGCGGTTCGACAGCAGGATCGCCGCCGCGCCCATCCGGAAGAGGCAGTTGGGCAGCATCATCGAGCGCTGGTGGCCGGAGTAGAAATTGGGGGTGATGATCTCGGTGGAGATCACCAGCGCATTGGAGCTGCCGTGCGCCTGCAGCAGGTCGCGCGCCAGGTCGACGGAGATCAGCCCCGCGCTGCAGCCCATGCCCGAGAGGTTGAAGCTACGCACGTTGCTTCGGAGCTTGTACTTGTTGATGACCATCGCCGACAGCGACGGCGTCGGCGAGAAGAGGCTACAGTTGACAATGAGTATGTCGATGTCTTTGGGCTTCAGCCCTGTTTTCCGGAGGAGGTCATCGACGGCGGAGAAGATGACGAGCTGCGCCTCCGCCCGGGAAGCCTCCATGGTGGGTCTGGGAGGGATGTAGTGGTTCGCCGGCGGCAAGCAGGTCTCCTCCCCCAGCCCCGACCGCTCCAGGATCCGCATCTGGAACTGCACGCTCTTCTCGTCGGAGTTGATCAGCCGCGTGTGCTCCATGAAGGTCGAGTAGGGCACGCGGCACACCGCCGGCGGCTTGAAGCAGGCGTAGTCCACCAGGTACACCGGCCGCGGCCGCGACATGAAGTAGACGGTGCCGGCGAAGACGATCACGAAGAGCGAGCACAGAATTTGGATGAGATCGAACTGCATCGCCCGCCACAGAGCCAGCAACTCCTCCGGCCCCCGGCGGACGACCTCCAGAGTGACGGCGGCCATCACCGGCACCAGCAGGAACGTGAGGAAGTTGTTCACCAGATACTGATACCCGAGCTTCACATACTTGAGCTTCACCGAGCTCGAGAACTGCGGCAATGGCGCCCTACTCGACATGATCTCTTGTGATCGAAATGCTAAGCGAGAGAGAAGATTTAAAGAGCAACAACCACCAGTGACAACTATCCACATTAATGGAGGTAGATGGGAAGAAGCTCGCGATAAATGAGGAGGACCAACGACAATGGCGACGAACATCCAGTACACACACGGTTGCCCATTGCCATCGTTTCATTAAAGTGGTCAGTTGGTCTCAAAGTTCAAGTCCGAACCAAGTTTACACAAATCGAACTCGCCGAAAGCTCCATGCAAGTTGTTCCGTATGAGATTTGTCGACTTTGTGGACATCGATGGTCGATCGATTGATTGATAAGCAAGTGGTGTTTGTGTAGAAGAGTGTGGATGGAAGTGAAGGTAGGGGGGAGTTGGGAGTTGGGGAGTAAGGGGTGGACACTTGATATCTGAAAAGGAGGGCTATTTAAGGGTGTGAAAAATGTGATCTTCTTAAATCGATTCGGTCGGTTCAATTTTTTCATATGTTAGATCAGGTCTCGCTCGATTAAGAATTGTGTTAGGTATGACTCGTTATTTCGAGCGGACCAAATTCAAAGGAGTCGTATCTAAATTAGATATTTTGATGGTGTGAAGATTGCGATCCTATCGCTGGTTTGATTCGGTCGGTCCGATTTGTTCATATGTTAGGTCGGGTCTTGCTCGATTAGGAATTGTATTAGGCATGACTCGTATGTATATTAATTTTGATCAAATCGAAGAAATTTTACTAGGTATATTCTTTTTTTTTAAAAAAAATTAATTATTAAGGTGGCAATTAACTTATAAATTAGCTGGCATTTTAAAATCATAAATTGAATTAAATTGGGCGAACATGAAAGGGAAGCTTTTTAATGGCTACTATAAACGGTTGCTCATTATTATATAAATCATTAGATTGGATAAAACTAAATTAGGCAAAAATCATAAAAGTCTACATTATTATAGCAGTTTCTCTAATTTTAAATTAGTTTTGAAATTATATTCAAGCAATTTTAATTAAATTTAAATAATTTTAATTAAATTAGTAATATATATATATATATATATATATATTATATATATATATATATATATTTTATTATGTATAATATTTTAGTTATTAAATACTTAAATATTTATTGTTATTATTATAGCTATTTAATAGTTGCTACGAATTTTAAATTATTTTTAATTATGTTTAAGTAACTTTAATTAAAATTAAGCTATTCTTTTTATAAAAGATTAATGTTATAATATAGGATGGAATAAGATTTGAGATAATTACTCATATTTGATGAAGTATTAATTAGATGTACGTAGAATATCCTAATTGTCTTCATGTCAAAGGATCTACTTTGAGCTTGAATCCTATTATTATTATGATACGAAGCACAACTAAGTGCTTGAATACTTCTAGTAACCCCCTTTAATAGTCATCTAGATTTTCTTATTCCTATTATAGAAATTTCTTTATTGAATAAAGATATATCAATCAATTTGTTAAACTATGATTTAATTAGTCAATAATTCAATAATAAAAAAATATAATCCAGTCGTATTAAATTAAGTTTCACATTAGTCACCAGGGTAAAAAAAATGATAATCACTTAAAATATTATGTATAATATAAATATTTTAGATATGGTAGTTATTAAATAGTTGCTATATTATTATTATTATTATAGTCGAATTTTAAGTTATTTTTAATTATGTTTAAGTAACTTTAATAAAATTAAGCTATTCTTTTTATAAAAGATTAATGTTATAATATAGGATGGAATAAGATTTGAGATAATTACTCATATTTGATGAAGTATTAATTAGATGTACGTAGAATATCCTAATTGTCTTCCAAAGGATCTACTTTGAGCTCGAATCCAGGGTCTAGATTTTCTTATTCCTATTATAGAAATTTCTTTATTAAATAAAGATATATCAATCAATTTGTTAAACTATGATTTAATTAGTCAATAATTAAACCAGTAAATTAATCACTTAAAAAAATGATAATCCTAATTAGTCGTATTGACTTAATCCCTGGGTGACCGGCCCGCCCATTTGGAGAAAAACTGAAAGTTTCCCACCGATCATCAGGATAAATCGGAAAGTGCACACAGCGGCCAACCCAGATTAATCACTTAAGCTAATTAATCCAGTGATTAACACGATTAATTTATCCATATAATGTCCTCATACAATTAATTGTTCTATTGTACATGTCAGTTAACTATCATAATAATTAATCACCCAAGTTAATTAATTAATCAATAGCTACATCAATCTACTAAATTCATATCTAACTAAATCCATTAATCAATAGCTACATCATTAATTAATCAATAGCTATATATCAGATTTGTAATTGAGATTCAAATTGTGACCTCTGGGGCATAGTTGAGTTAGTTACGACAGAGCAGAGTTGTTGAAGCGTGGACAATGATCAAATCTCGATGAAGCCGAGACAATGCCCCCCTCCGTCGTGACTAACTGTAGCTTCTCGATTTACCTCCTTACAGATGATCGTGAGATCGACCGTGTGGAATCGCTGCAATGATAGATATTTTACTTTTTACTGAAGAGATTTAAATTGTGGATATTTGAACCATTATTCAAGTGACTTGCATCCCACACTCAATCCACTAAAAAAGACACACTATGATTTATAACATCCTATTTTCTTTGTTTGTTAAATTTTTTAATAGAATTTTAAGTTTTTTTTATTGAGTTTATCTAATAAATGAAATTTATATTATTTTTTATTTTTAACATAGGCATAAAAAATTACAGATTGTAACATTTTTATATATTAAATAAAAATAGAGAAATGATATAGTTTTATGAAACTATAATTTTATATATTAAATGTAAATTTATTTTTATGAAACTAAGCCTTCTGTGGTTTCGGGTCGGATTAAAGTTTCTGGTGTTCGGATTGAGATCCGCTATGGGATCCATTTATTTGATCGGATCCCCGCGTCGTCGTTACGCGTCCGATGCGTTCTCTTCTTCCTCCTCGAGTTCCATCGAGCTCAACCACCGATGCCCGGGAGATCCGGCGGCGGCAGGAACCTGCCCTTCGATGTTCTCTCCGGCGACGCGCACACCGGCCTCTCCCGACTGGAATCCGACCCACTCCTTGCCAATGGTGAGAAAGAAGGAGCTGTGTCTAACAGAAGGAGACGGAAGGCCAAGAGGAAGAGGAGGACGCTGGCGGCGCCGGAGAGGGCGGCGTCCGAGGATCCGAGCCATATGGTGGAACCGGCTAACGAGAAGCCGAAGGAATTTGAGACTTTCCATTTGGTGAATGGGAATTGCGTTAGGTTTTCGGGGAAAATATCGGTAGTGGAGAAACTTTGGGAGAACGCTGTGGTGAAAGCGGATCACGAGGATTCTTCGCCGATCAGCTGCGTCTCTTTTGCGGAATTGATGCAGAGGGATGCGATTGGGTGCGTAGATTTGGAGCAAAGGGAGGAAGTGATGAGTGCCAGGGATGGCTCGGATGGGGAACAGTGTCCAGCAAAATCTAATGAGGACGTGCCTGCATTGACGAAACAGGAATGCTGCAATTTGAATGGTGCGATGGAAGATGGTCCCAACTTCAAAAAGGGTATATTACAATTAAATGTTCTCCATTCTCTAATATTACCCTATAATTCACGCTTCATAAGCAATAACATATTTCATGCCACTCTGAAATATACTTTTCTTGGATTGTAATCACAGGGAAATTTCTGATCTTTATTTTAGCATGCGTGGAATGCTGCATCAGTCTTAGTAGGATAGTTCTTAAGTTATAATGTCGCCCTAAAGTATCCTCTAGTGTTATCAAATATTGAAATGTCTTACAAATAAAATGTTGGTTGATGGGAATCTTTTTTGACGGCCCTGGGCTTGAAAACAAAAAGCCTAAAATGAGGAAAATTTCTTGTAGCCAGGAACTCTATGGCATTTTTTTCTTCTCTTTTATCTAGCAGGTTACTTAAGTTGCTATTGTTTGTTTTGCAGTCAGTTGGTCAGTTTGAATGTTAGCTTTTGATAAAAGGGTTGTAAAGGTTGTTGAGTATATGGTGGAGGTGTCCCTTTGCTTACATTTAAGAATTTCCTTTTGAGTTTTGCGCCACAACTAGGTTTTCTTCAGTTAGAAGCCTTTATTGGTTCCATTTGCTTCACATAATTTTTCTTTTTAGTATCTTTTTTGGCAAATTTCCCATAGGATGCATCCAAAGTTGGGAATTTCCAATCGGTGCCCGAAGTTTCATTCCTCCCAAGGGTGCACTTCCAAGGGTAAAGTCACCAAAATACTCCTAAAATCCAAACTACTCTTGTGGATCTAAAAATGTTAAAATTGCAAAGTTAACAACGCATTTTGAATTAGTGTTATCTTAGAAATGTGTCCATGCTCTTACTTTCATTCATAGGGAGGCATCAATGTAGTTTAACTCAAACTTTTTTAATGGACCTAAATATATCAAAATGCAAAATTAAGATCATTGTTGGAATTAATGTTGTCACTAAATACATGCATGCTATTACTTTATATTTCATGCATAAGGTCATTGTTTGACCCGTAATGGACCTAAACATGCCAGAAATACAATGGTAATACCACAATTGGAGTTCTTGTTATATCAAGAATACGTACATCCTTAAATTTGTATGGAAGGCCATGAAATTCATTTGACTTAAACCATCTTGATGGCCCAAAATAACTCATTTCAAAATTAAATAGATCTCAGTCTCACAAATCCAATCATTTCCAAAATGATAAACTTTCAGCTCACAAAGATTGAGAAAAGAAAAAAAAAAGTTTATAATATCAAGGTGTTTAGGTATTTGAAAAAGGGAGGTGAGAGAAAAAGGTATCCTTTAGGAAGAAATAAAGTTGGGGCACTCTCTGAGAAATTTCCTTCTTTTTTTTTTTTTGTCTGTGTGTGTTTTCTATCGTCCAATCAACTTGGAAAATGTTGTGAAGGTATTCACCACTAAGTTGGTAAAGACCCTTGGAAAGTTGTTGCCAAATCCGAAAATTTGAGACTTACCTTTACCAAAATAATGGCTTGCTTCTACACACACACACACACACAAACTCTACAAATGTTGTTATCAGACAAATGATCAATATTTATCTTTAATGCAAATTGATTTAGTTTGAAAAGATATTGAAGTTTTAGTAGATCTGTTTAGGTTTCTGTTTTATTTAGTTGAAGTTTTCAAAACTCTTCAGTGTACAGTAACATTTAAGTAGCTTCTTGATGTATGTTTCTCTATTTCTCTTTGCAGAAGCATCATTCATGGAGAAATTACCATTTAAGTACTTCATGGGCGAGATATATGGTGGCAGTTCCCTTAGAGGCACTGTATCTGCAGGGAATGCGAAAAAAAGGCAGAGGGTATATAATACAATGTTTCATGTGCCATGGAGATGTGAAAGGGTAATTCCACAATTCTATCATATCTACATGGTTATTCTAACATGGCAAGAGAATAGGGAAAATGTCCAAGAATGGTCCCTCTTATTTGAAACAACCAAGCAAGGGAATTTTCTCATTTTCAAAAAATCCCTATCAAGGCCTAAAGTAAAATAAATTCCTTAATTTTTTCCCCAGAACAATAAGCTAAACGTTGATCTTGTACATCTTGTACATCAATGACTCGACCTACAGAATGTCTTGGTCTCTAATTTTTAAAATAGTAGCCCTGTTTGTGTGATTTACAACAAGATGCCTTTTTTGTGTGAATTTTCCCTTGATTTACGTGTGAATTTTCCCTTGATTTACAAGAATTAATTGCCTAGGTATCCATTAGCTTGATAGAGTAGGTTGCTGCACAGAATTAGGTTTGACAAATATGCTTTGTTGAGTAATAAAATAATATAGTATAAATTAAGTACTTTCATTTTTGATACTGTATGGATGCATAACTGGCAAAATGCAGGAAAGATTATTTGCAAGGAATATCAGTGGCCTTGGCATCAGTAGTTTAATTAACTAGCTTGCTGCAAAGAAGGTTTGATAGATATGCTTTATCTAGAAATTAAATATGATGGTGCACAAAAGTGTGTGAAAATAAAATCTGTCATCTCTAGATATTAAAACATCTATTCTTTTTATTAATTTTGATTTAGCTAATGAATATTAACTAATTATATCTCATGAGTATTGCACCTTTTTTTACATGGTCACATATTGTTTTCTGTATGCACTTAGTTTTTTTTTGGTATAAACGAAAATGTCAACAATTCTTTGTTGTTAGCTACACAATAGTTAGTCTAAACTTGACCAATTACCAAATCATTTAACAATTTGTTTAAATCCTATTAGCTTCAGATGATCTTTTTTTTCCTTTACTGGATTTGGCAAATTCAGAATCAAATATTATGCAACCATCAAATTATTCAGTTGAAGTGTTAGTGGTATATTCTGAAAATTTTCTTTTTGTTAGTATGTCTGATGTTAATTATGATTTGCAGGTTATTCTTGCAGGCTTCTTTGTCTGTTTGGACTCGTTTTTGTCATTGCTGACAATAATGCCTGCAAGAATTGCTATGGCAATTTGGAGAGTGCTAAATACCAGGTGGATTCTATTCCTCTTTTCTCCATGTAATTAACTAGTATTTTTTATCTTTAAGATCAATGATTAGTTGCCTGTCCAATTTGAACTTAATATTTTCCCTCGGGTGTATACCGTGTACCATGCATGCTGGTAGAAACAAATAACAATGCTAAAAATTTAAAAGTAACAATATAAGCTTGTAAGTGAACAAAATATGAAAAACCATAAAAGTTATTTGTTCACCACACTCTTGGCAAATTGATTTAGGTTTATGTTGATATCATAAAGATTGACACATATCTGGATTCTGATTGAGCTTCCTTAATTGCGAATAGATTGTTATTGGGAGATGATTTCAAAGAATCATAGGACACTTTTTACCCGAAGGTTTATGCGTCTCAAATCACAAAGAACTAGCCAAACATTGATTATCTCAACTATATCCAAAGGGAAATTGCAAAGAAGAGGAACAATTAGGTTAGCGAATCCTCCTGCCAATGCTCAAGCCAAATCCTGATCTAAACAAGAGTCCTACTTATAGCAGTTTTCTTGTATCTACCATACTGAACTAGTCATGGCCTATGCTCAGTTGCAAATGACATGGAAGGTCCCATGATCTTTTTGTTAGTAATTTGTCAGGTAACTGAGACAATTGTGTAGTGGTTATCCACTCGTCTCCTTTGTCTCAATGCAGAACTCTGATCTGGTCTACCAATCCAGGTTGACCTCTCAGCTACTCATGCCAGTCCTGGCCTAGGATTCTTGACTGATCATCTAACATGGTTGCTTAACCAAGAGATTAGAGGTTTATATACATCTTATTGTCACTGAAGAGGGTATAGTTAAACTTCCTAATGTTGCATATTTTAGGGTTTATATTCTAGTGAATAATCATATTTCCTTGTCGAGGAATTAATTCATCCTTTTATCATGTAGTACTTCACCTTTTTTTACTAGCTCCACTATTTAGAAGCTTTCAGGTGGGTTTACTTGGATAGGAAGGGGAGAGCGAGGAGGAAGGAAAGTGATACAAAAGTATAATGGAGCTCCATCCATAATTTTGCAAACCTTTCTCTCTTCTCCACCTTCTGACTTCCCACCCAAGTAAACCCAGCTTTGATGACTTACTGTGGTTTCTTCATGGTATGTAAAGTCGTTAGCTTTTTGAAGGCTGGAAAGATAGCATTGCACATTAGCAGTTTCTAGTTGCCCTTGTTTCTAAGGGTTCTTTTCGTAGTTTACCTTCTCTTCATCTGGTATAAGTTCTGTTCTTTTAAGGGTTATCTACACTTTAATTTGCTATGCAGTTGGTCAAGGTATTTTGTTGTTCAATACTTTTTAAGTTAGTTAGAGTTTAAGAAAAGTGCTTTGGTTAGTATCTCAAGTATGCCAATCAACCTAATTCAGGGTTAAAAACAGCCGAGTGATAGTTTTAATTCTTATTATTCTGATTTTTTAAAATCATTTTATTAGTGTAAGCCAAGCAGTTTAACCCTTCTTGTTAACCCATGATGTTTGTGGCAGGCGGCTTTGGAGGCCAAGCGCTGCTGAATTGTCTGATTTTGGTTGTTTTATTGTATTGGCTTTTGGAGTCGCTTCTCTACAGTTAGCTGGAAAGTCATTGCTTGAATCTTTCTTTAATTTTCTTTTGAATATTTTATACAACTCTATTTAAATGTCATATTGCACATCTCATGAAATCTCTTTGCAGAACCATTCATAATTGTTCATTCTTAATCAGATATTAGCTTAATATATCACTTCATACGGGGACAAGGAACAATCAAACTTTATGTTGTTTACAATGTATTAGAGGTGAGTTTATGGAATACATTAATTTGTAAGAATGAAGACTTTTAACACTGATATTAATACATTTTATTGCAGATATTTGATAAACTTTTTCAGTCATTTGGTGAAGATGTTCTACAAGTCCTCTTTGATTCAGCAGAGCGACTTTCAACATGCCCTCCAGATAATTTGACATTTGAACTGATTAGATTCATTTTTGATGAAGTGATTGCTGTTATTGCTTTTGATATCCTTTGTTACTGGTGTTTTTCTCTTTTTTCTTATTGCTATTCACCTGGGTAGTAAATTTCTTCCTTGACTATTCAAATGTGTCCATTCTTTTGTATTGTTAGCTCAGGCTATCACTCTAGCAACTTGCATTATTGCCCACAATAATGCTCTTCTGGCTTTACTGGTCTCAAATAATTTTGCTGAGATTAAGAGTAATGTATTCAAAAAGATTAGCAAAGACAATCTTCACCATTTGGTATACTATGGTGAGTTTGTTTCTATTTTACACTTCGTATGTTAGCTGGGGAGATGTGGGACTCTATTTAGATATCTTCTTCAGCAAATGAGTTGGATAGGGGTTACACTTTATATCCTTTTAGTAGGTAATGATGGTCATCTAAGATTACTGTTATGCATTATTTTTTCATGACTTCGATATTAGCATACTTTTTGTAGGTAAAACTCTGAAATATTTCTAGCTTTTTACTATTTGATTATTTATCCTTGATTTCTTGCATTGGGGTAGCTGTATTTCTAGTGGGCCTGTTAATTACATTCAATTTGAGGTGAATATTGATTGTTTGAACCAGAAACATGAGCTGCCTTTAATCATGTTGTATGGATGCTATTAGCTCATTATGTCTTTATCCATGTGGGGCAAATAGGTTGAAGAACCAATTTTACCAATTCCATTATTCAAAATGTAATTTTCATTCCATGTGCTAGAAAGTATGCAATTTCTATATATAGAAGTAGACCTCTCTATTCTTCTCAAAGCCTTGTATGATAGCTGATTAACTTCCTGTGCCTTGTCATTATAGAAACTCTTTTCATTTTGTAAAATTAGCCAAGAACTTTTCTGATCAATAGTGTTCTTACTCTAAATGACCAGATATAGTGGAGAGATTTCACATCACAGCTTTCATATTGTTTGTGCTAGCTCAGAACATCTTGGAGGCTGAGGGGCCCTGGTTTGAGAGCTTTCTTTGTGTCAGTTATTTTCTGTTCTTCCCCCTACCCCCAGTTTTCTGATCTGGATGTTGGGCTCTGCTAAGATTCATATTATTCATATTCATCTACAAACTTCTAACTTCTCTATGTTTCCAGAACGTCTTTATGGTTTACATGTGCGAAGTGCTCGTCGATGCTATCAAGCATTCATTTTTGGCCAAGTTCAACGAAATAAAGCCTTTCGCATACTCAGAGTTCCTTGAAGACCTCTCCAAGCAGGCAAGTGTTTTAATCTTGTTCGTCATTGAGACTTATGACTTCATTGATGCTGAATTCCTTTGCCAGACTCTGAACGAGAAGCCCGATGACCGGCGAAAGGATCTCACTTTCATTCCGCTTGCTCCGGCTTGTGTGGTAAGTCGCATGATATTTCTTTCATTTGTCGAGAGACAGATGACCGTCGTCTAAGAACACTTATATCCTGGTTTAAGGTCATCCGAGTGCTGACCCCGGTGTATGCTAATCTACTCCCTTCTGGACCGCTCCACCGGAGGTTGTTATGGGTCTTCGTCTGGTCCAACCTGACTTATTTCATACTTTTAATCTGGAAGATCCTCGTCGGAACTAGCCTTCGCCGCCTTGCTGCTTGGTACATCAAACTCCGGCGAGACAAAAAACACCACGCCGATTAATTGATCAATGGTGAGCAACTTCTGACTTCCTCAAGTGAGACGATAGTCCTCCAATTCACTTCTTTACAATCGATATATTCATAAAAATCTTTTCCCTCGAAAAATATATAATAATTAATAAATAATAATAATAATAATAATAAACTCAGAAAGGCCTCTTGAGTCCCCTCAGGTCCATGCTGTCGATACACTCGTTCCTCTCCCTGTACCCGTTCAACAACCTGAGCAGTTTCGTTGCCCACTCCCTTGCCTCGTCGCTGCATCCCACCTGCAGCAACAGCAGAAGCTTCTGGAACGCCCCGCCTTCCACCGCCTCCACCGCGCACCTCCTCCTCTCCTCCGCTCCTCTTCTTCTTCTTCGTCGTCTCCTCCTCCCTTGCACAGCTTCAGCAGCGCCGACACCGCCAGCTCCGTCGCCAGCTCCGACACCCGGAACATCTTCTTCACCAGCACCGGCACGGCCAGCGCGTGACCACGCGCCCTCCGCCTCCCGGCCTCCCACCTCGCCATCCCCTCCAGCGCCCCCAGCGCCTTCTCGCACATGCTCCTCTCCCCCGCCTCCCCCGCCATCTCCACCACCGCCTCCACCGCCCCGGCCTCCACCGCCCTCCCCGCCGCCGCCTCGCTCCCCCTCGCCGCCTGCATGATGCACACCAGCGCCGCCTTCGTCGCCGCGGACGACACCGGCCTCCGCACCGTCTCCACCAGCGCCTCCACCATCCCCTCCGTCTCCGCCGCCTTCCGCCATCCGTCCCCGCCTCCGCGCCGCGACGCCGTCGCCATCTGCCTCAGCATCCACGCCGCGTTCCCCCTCGCGGCTAGCGTCGTCCCCTGCGTCAGCGTCCGCGCCAGGAAACGCAGCGCCGCCGGCGACGAGGCGGCGGCCCGCGCGGCCGCCTTGTCCAGCGGCGCGATCGCCGCCAGGGCCGCCAGGATCTCCTCCGCGTGCTCCGGGGCCACCTCGCAGAGCGTCGACGCCAGCGCCGCGCACGCGCCGTGGGACAGGATCCGCACCCGGTTCCGCTCGCTCTCCCTCGCCCACCTCCTCACCTGCGCCGCCACCCGCGCGCACCGCGGCCCCTCCCCTCGCCGGCTCGCGGCGGCGATCTCCGACAAGGCCCCGGCGACATCGGCGTCAGTGATCGGAATCTTCGGCGTCGGGATCCGCTCGACGCCGAGCGACCGGTTCGCGACGCACCAGTCCTGAATCATCTTGCGCAGAGAGTGATTAGGGACCAGCTCGCCTTCCACGCCGCCGGCGAACTCCCTGCCCGTGACCGGGCATGTGGAATTGCCCATCCCCAGCCACGCCTCAATGCTCAGCCGGTCGTAGGTGATTCCGGTCGCCGCCGTCACCGGATCCCTCATCATTTCCAGCGATATCGGGCACCGGAATTCCTCCGGCACGACCGCCGCCTCACGATCCAGCTTCGATTTCAAGTTAAATCGACGTCGGATCGACAGCAACGCCATGATCGACGACAAACAAGTTCGAATGAATTCCACTAAACAAAATGATTCAAAAGCTTCCTGTATTGAATCATAAGCTTCCTCTATATATATAGGTGAAAGACGATGGAGATCGTGACTCGGGAGTTAAAAAGACTGGGGGATTTGAACGTTGACGAAGAAAAAAAGATTGAACGTATCACCCGCGGGAAAGCAACGGCGCGACCGAAGGTTTGACATCGAACCGTGGTCGACCACCGGCTCGATGGAGTCAACTCGGGGAGCAGCTGTCCGCTAGATTTCACACGCGTCGTAAACGGTACGTTTTAAACGTGCCGTTATTTTCCTCACGTTTACACTGCCTGATTTGGCTTCGGCGTGTATACTAAGGAAAGAAATTGTGAATGAGCCAGACCTCTTTCAATTTCATCTAATTTTGGAACTTTTTTTTTATAATCAAATGAGTCTGATTTTGTATTCCGTTCATCAAATAAATTCAGAAAGTATGGTGATTTCTAATGTGACGATTTAGTATCATTAGTAGTTTAATCATCATAAATGTATTCTATGTGGCTCTCAGGGTACAATCTATAATAGATTTATTGAAATGGATAAAGATTGAATCTCAATGAAATCAAAATAATGTTCTCTTCCATAATGATCAATTATAATTTCTCGATTTACTTCCTTATAAATAGTTATGAGATCGACCATATGGAACTGTTAAGGTGATGGAATCCACCTTCTGCTGCTGATGTTCTTCGTGGGAATTGAACCTTTATTATTTGAGAATGTACTATGTTTCTTATTACCACATCAAGTCCTAATTTTCAAACTAAAATCATATGATCGAAGCTAACAAGTACTATATACATTTATAATGAAATTATGTCACTATAATTTGACATGATTGTATTATGGTCAAATTGCTAGCTCGTGAAGATTTCGACTCTATGAACATAGATCGATCAAAGGAACTAGTGGAGAAGCTCGTGAGCATTCCCATGATCGGACTAAGTATTTGCCATATGATGTCAATCGGTTCCTTAGTTTATTCCAATCAAAGTCACATGTTTTACAGATTGAATCGATTAGTAAATAGTCAAAGTATGGTTAGTTAAAATTGACTTCCACTCTTTAGCAGTTGTAATTAATCTAATATAATCAAATCTTAAAGAGTTTCTTTCCTTTCGGATTGACAGCCCTCTTCTCCCTCTTAATTTTACTAATTTTCCTCTGAAGTTACCGTGCAATAATAAAACATTTTCATAATTAATCAAGCATTCATTGATCAATTTTCAACTACGGCTTGCAATCCTCCTCCCTCTAATTTTACTCATTCATCCCCGAAGGCTACAATACATGATAAAATATTTTCATAATTAATTAAATATTCATTAATTAATTTTTAACTATGACACATTACAAATTAATTTTCACCCATAGAAAAATAATTTTGAAACACTAACTACAAATGATACATCTGATAATCAGTGAGAAATTTTAATAAAATTAAATGGATCACTTTCAAAATTAATTGATTCAAATAGAAAAACTAAATACTTGAATTGCAAAAAAAAAATAGAAAAAACATACTCATTTGTTCTTCGGCTAAAGAGATAAAAATGGCATCTTTGAGCTTTGTTCAGGCGCATAGTAAGACCTCTAACTCCATGGATTCTTCAGCACCTCCATCAAAACGACCACCAACTACACAACCGGAGTTGTCGTTGCCTTCTATGTGTGCTCCTTCGCTCTTAAGTTTGGATTTTGGAGCACTTTCCTGCAACACTCTTACCTGTTTGAAAAAAAGTGCCTGAATGGCTTCAGCGCTGATCTTTGGTGCCAATGCAGATGTCAAATGGAGATGCCTTCGAGAAGATACATGATGAACTGGAATCTGAGTTATGAGGGAACAGAAGGGAGATTGAATGGAGAGTGCATACCATAGTTCATCGATTTGGGATCATAAGATTGAATCAGTAGGATCAGATTTCGAAAGTGGTGGTTGATCTCATCCTGTGCAGATGCCTTACTTCATCAATGAAGATAACCTAATGCCGGTAAAAAAAACAGCAAATGAAGATGACTGTGAAGGTCTCCAAAGCCATGTGGCAACCATTTGCCAAATAAACTGCTCGTTGCCTGCAGCTAGGGAGACAGCAAATGTGATGGTGTGGTATATCAGACCCGCGCATCGAATTGCCTAGTCAGCATGGAATCATCTTGTGGGAGTGGCGAACAAAACTCATGTCCTGGCTGAGGCAACCTTCTTCTTGCCTGGTAAATGAGCAAGAAGTCCCTGCATTGGATTTAGGCCATCTGTAACGCGAGTTCATCGCGCGTTCAACGGCGTCTCTTGGGTGACGTGGAGGAGAGAGCCACATGAACACGTTCAATGTTTTGAACGCGTTCATGTGGCAGTGGACCCACCACATGCATTTTTTTTTATTTTTTTAGTATTATTAACACCCTTAGGGCATCTGCAAAGTTAGGACATTAATAACACTAAAAAAATAAAAAAAATGCATGTGGTGGGCCCACTGTCACATGAACAAGTTCAAAACATTGAACAAGTTCATGTGGCTCTCTCCTCCACGTCATCCAAGAGACGCCGTTGAACGAGCGATGAACGCGCATTGCAGATGGCCTTAGGGTTTTAGGGCTTGTGTGTAGAAGAACAATAGAAATTTTATGACAATGTTAGCCCTTAACACAGCTAGCAATAGAATGGCATGAAGTCTTCTATTACTAATGGAAGTATGGAAAAGGGTTGTAGTAACTGTTGTCATCCTCAGATGCAGTATCAGTACAAGGAACTGATCTGCTGTAAAGATGACACTACTACAGTATTACCACTGAATCACTAGTTTGAAAGAACAGACAACCTAAAAAGGATTATGAACAAAACAAAAGCTAAAATTCCAAATAGATTTCCTAAGCAACAGAGCATAAGAGAGAAGGCACTATCAGAGTAACTATGACAAAGAGCTTTCATGTGGAGATTGATCCATAGCTCTGAGTATTTATTCATCAATTAGTGTCGTCACTCAAATCTTGCCTACTGGTGACAATGAAAGGATAAACCAAATCAACAATGCCTAGAATCTTATTAGAAGAAACAAATGAATATCACTATTATGAGCACAAACTCTTGTTGGGACAAAATTTAAGAATTTGTATTAATGCTGTGATTAAACCTGTGTAGCAACCAAAAATAGATCCCAAGTAGTTGGAACTCAGTGGTTAATCATCGTTGTTATCTTAAAGGTCCAAACATATCAAATGCTAGCGCAAAAAAGATAATACAAAATGTTGTTTTTAGCACAAATAGAGCAGTGAAATAGAGAAAGAAGAGTGAATAAACTCTTGTTGGAACAAAATTTAAGAATTTATATTAATGCTGTGATTAAACCTGTGTAGCAACCAAAAATAGATCCCAATTCCCAAGTAGTTGGAACTCAGTGGTTAATCATCGTTGTTATCTTAAGGGTCCAAACAAATCAAATGCTAGCGCAAAAAAGATAATACAAAATGTTGTTTTTAGCACAAATAGAGCAGTGAAATAGAGAAAGAAGAATGAATCCATGAATCAAACTGCTTTTAGGCGGCATGCAGGACTGTGGGTCTTGCCTCGGTCTCAGGCAAACAGAAATCTCAAAACTTTTGAAGTATCTGTCGTTCCGACAAAAGAAACGTTCAGAATATCAGTGAATTGTAGAACAAATCGCTTGAAAAAAATGCAAAACCTTGGAAAGGGTTGCATATGTACAGCACTATCAGAGTAACTATGACAAAAAGCTTCATGTGGAACAGGTTCCATGGCTCTTAGGAGTTATTCATCATATAGTTCCGTCGTCCTTTGACGAGCTAAACACAAATTCACAAGAAAAAGATGAACACATTCGTCCATATTAACAAAACCAAATCCCAAATGACTCTGCTTTATAGCCCCTTTTGCGCAACAAAAACAAATCAAAAACAAGAAAAATGGGAGCAATGCTACGAAAACCGGAAGAAAAAAATTCCACCCGATGGAAACCAAAGATCGATCGCAGAGAAGAGAGAGATTAGAGGGCCAATTGTTGGCAAATTAAGAACAGATCGTACCGAATAGAACGAAGCACTACTGCACCACTCGGCAGGCACGGCGGGCCTTTTTTCCAAACCCTAAGCGCTGCTCGCACCCTTTTATGTCCAGGATCAAGGAACTTTTGCAGAAGCACCCTTATAGTTTTAGTTATGAAAAGGCACTGTATTTCCGCAAACTAGAATGGTCAAATGGGCCAATCCATATTGAGGCGGGCTAATCCACTAAAAACCAATCGTATGGCGGGGCGGAGCAGACCGACCTACTAATTTAACTGATTCAAAAATTTTCAATCCAACCCAACTTAAGACGAATTGCGAGTTAGACGGATCAGCTCAGGGATATGTCAAAAAATAAATTTTTTTAAAAAATATTAAAAATTTTAAATTTGGATCATAGTTTAAACGATCAAGTTAAAATTGTTAAACTTAAATTGTAATTTAGACGGATTAAATTCATTAATTCATT
This sequence comes from Curcuma longa, assembly GCF_044706935.1. Lineage (NCBI taxonomy): Eukaryota > Viridiplantae > Streptophyta > Magnoliopsida > Zingiberales > Zingiberaceae > Curcuma > Curcuma longa. The sequence continues at coordinate 9,780,425 of NC_133863.1, forward strand.
AAATTTTCTTCTTTAATTTTAATTTTAAAATTTGAAATAAATAAATAAACTTTCACAACTTGTAGATCAATCTAAGCTCCTCGCGGACCAATCCACACGGATCGTGAGCTTAGGCGGATCAATCCATCTAAACTCATCTTAAAATAAATTGATAAAATTTCAATCCAACCTGTCTAAATTATTTGACAAAACAAGTCAACTCAATAGACCTAATCTAAATTAACGACTATACCGCAGACCTCAGCCTTTAGATTTAGAAGGTGGCCTTTGCCCTCGGGGCATAGGTGAGTTGGTTACGACGCAACAGATCTGCAAAAAAGAAGGTGGCCTTTAGATTTAGAAGGTGGTTGTGCAAGGTAAGATGGTGAATTGAAAAGGTGAATACAAATTTTACAAAAAGACTTAAAATTTCTTTTTAAAATAAACAAAAAATATTTAAAATAATTTTCTGAGATACATTATGAGTTAATATATATTGGAAATAAATAAATAAATAAATAAAACAATGCTCTCATATTTTTATCTTGAAAATTCTCTTATTCTAACACTATTGTAATTGTTACGTGTTAAAGTAGTTATTACAATATAGAGCAAAATCATTCTAATTTTATCCAAATTACTACAATATAGAAGCCGATTATATCAAAAATATTTTTCACCAACTTGTCAATATTATCTAAACTTATCAAAATTACTTCAACTTAGCCAAAATTAAATTAATATTGTTATAGCAACTATAGATAATAATTATTACAACGTTATAACAACATAGCTGAATTGATTTGGACTAAATTAAAGTAATTATGAAATTTTAAATAATATTGATTAAGTCGAATTGATTTATTTTTTATACTGTGATAGTTATATCATAATTGCTATAACAATGTTTTTCAAAATGTAAACTATGTTCGGGGTGCTATTTTAACTTTTTTAAAAAACATATTTTTTGATTTTTGCACATAAATATTTGTATGACATATAATTATATTTTAAAAATATAGTTGCACTTTCATTCAGAGGCTAAACAATGTGAGATATTAGAGATACTAATTGTGAGGTATAAGTATAATGAAGGATACTCATACAACAACAATAATAATCAAACTTTATCTTACTATATGAGGTCTATTATATAAATCTTTCTACACCATTCCAACTCTAACTTCTACTATATTATCATTTATATTTAAATAAATTTGATCTTATTTTATTATTATTAGTTAAGTTTTTTAATTTTTCTCTTTCTCGTTTGACGTGTAAATTTATCATAGTTTCACATTACTTAACTAGAGCATCTATTGATCATCTGTGTATATATTTATATCATCTTAAATATATCTTTCAAAATTTTTCTCAATAGATGCAATCTTGACTTTCTCTTTAATATTTTTATTTTTTATCTTGTCCATCCTTGTATGTTCGCACATTCACCTTAGCATCTTCATCTTTGCAACTCTCATCTTCTATTCGCTTGAGTCATAGCCCAACATTCAACTCAACATAGGGGGTATAATCGACGTTTTGTAAAATTTCTTTTAAATTTTAGAAGTATTTCACGATTACACAAAACACCTGATGCTCTCTTTCATTTCAACCATCTCGCTTGCATTCTATATAAGATATCTTTCTCAATTCCTCCATCTTTTTACAAAAACAATCCTAAGTATTTAAAACTCTTAGTCATATATAACTTATCATCTTCTATTTTAACAATTATCTCATTACGTCTAATATTACTAAATTTAAATTTCATATATTCTGTCTTGATTCTACTAAACCTAAAACTTTTCACTTTTAGCATTTTCCATCAAAATTCGAATTTAACATTTACTCCTTCACGTATCTTATTTACTAAAACAATATCATATGCAAATAACAAGCACCATGGTACCATATCCTGTAATGAAGCCTACTCATGATAATTATAATTAACAGACTATAATTTGCTCAAGTGATGCCCTAAAAAGCAATACCATTGCCATTCAAAATCATATTTTGACAAACAACAAAACAATTCAATGTATTTGCTGCCTAAACAATACCTATTGACTTCTAACACACAGAAGTCTGATGACAAATGGAAACTTACTTCATCACAAAATCAAATGTTTGACAATTGGCGAGTTTGAACTTTGAATCAAGAGGAGCACATATGATTCTAATTTCTAAGAATATTTTCTCTCAGGGAAGCATCTGAACTGGTGTTGGTTGTTCAAAGGTAACACAAACAGATTCTGAAACTTATTGTTGTTTAAGATTTCAGTTCAAAAACTAGAGTTTGACTACTATTCACAGATTCCCTGGCCAAACAAATATAATGATAAACTATGAAATGCTAAGTCTTACAGAGACAGATTATTTATATAAGCAGAAAGTTAGAAGCATTTTACATGACAGAAGCAATGTAATGAAGGGGGAAATCAGAAGTCATTGGTGGGGATTCAATCTATAGTTTTAACATGTATGATTCACTATTTTATTTAAGATGCTTCAATGATAAAGACATGTCACTAGCTACATGCATGTACATGTATTATAGTATTCCAAGTAGCTTGTATTTTTATGCGACATGAAATTATAGTATACAATTGGCTTACAGTATGACAACAGAATAAAGATAAAGTTTGCACACTGATAATACGACTTATTAATAATTTTTTTACTTTTTTTCGAAGGCCACTTGTAAATTATACCATTCTCAGTTATTTATCTGCTGCTTCCTAAAATCTCTACAGGAAATAAGAATGAAGGTTTCTGATACTTAAGGGACTTGGTGGATCATCAAGATGACTAGTTAAAATGAAAGGAAAAGTACAGTTACTCATGACAATTGGTGAGCTTAGGTCATTAAACCTAGTGAAGGTTAGTTAAAGCTTCCATAGCCATCATGATTCATGCATTTCTTAAACTTTAACTGATATTGTTGAAGAAAGAGACCGTATCCACCCAGCTCCAGTGTTGCTGAAATGTCAACTAAAAGTATAAAACAGTGATAGAGAAGTTCTTGCTCAAGGAAAAAATGGGGAAAACAAAAATAAGTTCTCTCTACTTGTTATTGCTTGTCACTTCCCTTGTCTTATAAGTCCAATTTATTAGGAGTATGTTCATTCTTATCCCATCCGAGATCTCTTATTTTTTAATCTAAAAAGAAAAGAGTACAATTGGTTTAATGTCGCTTTAGAACTTATTTCATAACTTACAACTTGCTGCCTTGGATTTTTTTTTTCCTTTCATGTATCAATCCAAACAAGAACAACACAGACAAACCCCTTTTTACTTGAGTTTGTTACAGCATATAATCATCTAAAACAAAATATAATAATCAAAGAAAAGCATCTTCCATTGTACTAATGTCGCTACTTCTTGTGTACTAATATATTGTAATTGAAGGTATTAAGTAACTTTTTGGATCTAACCTGATAACGTGAGCCAGTAGAGTTGCACCTCCATTTTGATCCAACCATTAAGTGGCAAGTGCTGTACAATGTTGTTTTATAGGCACAAGACAATCTTCAGTATGAAAAAATCCTGCAAACTTTAGCTGTTAGTCTTACTCTAAACTAAAACTCTGACCTGTGCAGATAAAATAATAGCATAGTTCATCAGCACCATAAAGAATTAGAGCCTCTTCTCAAGTTGTCAAGCAGATAGAAATCACTCAAATAATGAATTCACATGCTCTAATGGAGATGCAACAAAGTACAAAGCCCGGTGTTGAACATCCAATGAGAACGACAATCACAGTTATTTATATGTTTATGCCCACCGCCCTCCTACCATCTCTTCCCCAGTCTTCATCTTCCATACCAAAAATCATAGCACGACCCCATGCTGTCTCCTCTGGTCAATGCTCAAACTCCTTCACCTCCACTCTTCCTTCCAATCTCAGCTCTCATCTCCCTCATGCCATGAACCATGTTTGATTTCTAACTTCATCTTTGAAGTTCTAATCCTCTCACCTTGTTCATACTCTATGGTTTTATTGAGTTGCCACACTTGTAGCGAATGCTAAAGGAAGATTCAGGGGCTGACTGAATCATCATGCCCTTCGAGGACGACGAGCAAGGTAAAAGTTCCTTGCCGGAACAGCGTCAGCAGCACCACCTCATGGACTGGTTGGAGGATTCCATGTCTTTTCTCTCCTCCTTCCTCGTTGATCCCTACACAACATCCACCACCTCCAGTGAAGGCATCAGCAACAATGATATTACCAGCTATGGATGGTGGACAGCGCCGCAAGGACATGAACAAGCTGACATGAACCACAGTGCTCCATCCATGGACTCCACGCTCACCCCGGCAAACAGCTCTCGGTTGCTTCCCCAAGCTGAATTCTTTAGGAAGAGGAAGAAACCGATGGGACCAATCACCGGCGACAAGAGCATGATGCTTCAACCCAAAGAGAGGGCGGAAGGTGAAGCTGGCATTGAGGGTGAGGGAGAGTTTGTGAATGAAGGTGAAGTAAACAAGAAGCTGGCTTCAACGGGGAGGAAGGGCCAAGGGAAGAGCGCAGGGAGCTCGAGCAATGGCGGGGGAAAGGAAGCAAGATGGGCGGAGCAGTTGCTGAATCCGTGCGCAGCCGCCATAGAAGCGGCTAACTTCTCCCGAGTTCGGCACCTGATCTGCGTGCTGCAAGAACTACAGTCCTTTTCCGGCGACGCAAACCACCGGCTCTCGGCCCACGGTCTCCGAGCCCTCTCCAATCACCTATCGTCCACGGGAATCGGCATCCCCGACAGGAGCGGAGCAGATGCTGCAGCGGCGACCACCTTCGTGACCGTGGAGCCGAAGCTTTTCCGGTCGGCGCTCATCAAGTTCAACGAGGTCAGCCCCTGGTTCGCCTTCCCCAACACCCTCGCCAACGCCTCCATCCTCCAAACCCTAGCTTTCGATCCCGGCCGCCGCGCCGCGCCCCTCCATGTCGTCGACGTCGGCGTCTCCCACGGTGTTCAGTGGCCGACGTTCCTCGATGCGCTGGCCCGTCGTCCCGGCAGCGGGCCACCTCCTGTGCGTCTCACTGTAGTAGGCGGCGCCGCCCCACCTGGTCCCTTCTCCGCCGCGCCTCCGGGCTATGATTTCCGGTCTCATCTCCTCCGCTACGCCAAATCCATCGACCTCAACCTCCAGATCGATCACGCGAACGTTCTCGGGTCCAAGTCTTTGGCTCTCGTCCGAGGAGAGAGCCTCGTGATCTGCATCCAGTTCCGGGCTGGCCACAATAACGCCGATGATCGGACGGCGTTCCTAGAGTCGATACGCGATCTGGAACCCGATCTCGTGGTTCTAAGCGAGATCGACGGCGGAATCGGCAGCAACGGAGTAGACGGACGGTTTCCCGCGGCGTTCGCGAAGAAGGCGGAGCTTCTTTGGAAGTTTCTGGATTCCACAAGCGCGGCGTTCAAGGGAAAGGACTGCCCGGAGAGGCAGGTGATGGAAGGAGAAGCGGCGAAGCTTCTGGACACGTCGGCGCCGGCAGCGGAGGGGCGGGACCGTTGGCGGGAGAGGATGGCGGCGGCGGGATTCCTGGAAGAGGCATTCGGAGATGAGGCAGTGGAATCGGGTAGGGCGCTGCTGCGTAAGTACGACGGGAACTGGGAGACGCGGACGGCACCATCGGCGGCAGAAGGGGCGGCGGCGGCGGCGGCGCCGGTGACGCTGTGGTGGAAGGGGCGGCCGGTTTCCTTCTGTTCCCTGTGGAAGCCCAACCGACGACGCTGAAACAAGTGCCGATCTGGTATTTGATGGACGGCAGATCCGATCTCGCGCCCAACACATCCGCATCATCCTGACCGTCCGATTAGTCAGTAGGAAATGATTGGGCTTCTCAATGTACATATCGGGTTCGGATCATGTGCCGTGTTGGACTATCCGATAAGCTTGTGCTTCGTATCAACTGCTATATATTCTAAAAAGTCCAATTAGATTGCAATTTTAGTTTAATACCATTCTTTGTTCATCAAATTATTTATTATTTTACCAAATTACATTACAGTTTGATGGATTAAAAGCTATAAAGCTAATTTAATATAATTATGATATAAACATTTATTTTATAAATATTCATAGTATAATGGAACTAAAGGAAAACTTTTAAAAATCTATATGAGTTTTAAATAGCATTAACCCTAAAATTAAACTGAAATTAATTTATTTAATTTATTTTCTTAATATACTTATTCATTATCATCATGAAATTTAATTGAAAATTTAAGGGATAGGCTAATACATTTAAAAATATTGTCTAGGTTTATTACTATTAGTTGTCTTAATTTTTTATAAATATTATTGAAATACTTCTTATACTTTATTATTATCATTTTACTTTATATATTTATATAGATATTTGATCTGGCAACTGGATTATTTATTGATTACGTGGATATCGAGTACAATGGGATGTAAGAGAAAAAGAGTAAAAATAAACATTCGTTAATTCAAAAAATCCCGACTTCTCATTCCAGACTTAGCTTGCTCTTTTAAGCATGTAACGACCTCCTATCTAGGACTTGGTAGGCTTCCTAAAGCACGTGCTGACCTCCTGACTTAATCTTGGCACGCCTACTGCCTCATGTGTCAACCTCTTGACTCGGTCTTGGCACACCTCCAGCTTCATGTGCCGACCTCATAGCTCGGTCTTGGCATGCCTCCTACATCACGCGCCAACCTCATAGCTCGGTCTTGGCACGATTCCTACAATCAAGATCAACTTTTGGCACGCGATATTTATTAAAAGATATGATTGTTCTGTCTAAATCGAAGAGCATAGAACTGATTCTTCCATGAAAGCAACAACGTACTCTCAAATATCTAGCAACGGATGGAATCTTTCCAAAGTGGAACAAGTGCATTAGAATATTTCTTAAACGGTTATCAATACTTCGAAGCGGAAAGCATATGCTATAAAAAGGTAGTTCATGCCCATGAGTATAGGTACGCACATATATCTATCCTAATTTTCTCAAGTTATAAAACTTCTTCCTTACGTCAAATCCTAACTTGAGCGTCGGAATGGTTTGTCGAGATCTAACCCTGACACCATTATCCTCTTTTTGAGTGCTTTTCAGGATCTCTCTTCTCTCCGGACGACTCTCTTCGAAGAGCGTGGACATCAACTGAGTTTTGAATTAGCGTTGGAACCATTCCCGATATATTAGTCGGAACAATATTATAACTTTACTTTTACTAAGATATGTGTTTGAGAAAATAATTAAAATATCAAGTTAAAATTAAAAGGTCATATATTTTAAAAATATCCTAATTCTATAGCATCGTTATTATAATAGTTATATATCGTAGTTATTATAATGTGTAATACATATAATTAATTATTATATTAAAATATTTTTATTAATTTTATCAAAATTATTTCAATTTAGTTGAAGCCATTATGAGTGCTATAATAATCGATAGAATAAGGATTTTTTTGGAAAGAAAAATATATTAATGTTGAGGTGTTATTTTAATATTACGCTCTTTTATATTTCCCCCTTAAAATATCAATAATGAATTACAGGCGTGTTTCCGTAATAATTAAGAAGAATGTAGAGCATTTTGAGTAAAAGTTAAAATAAATTTTTTGGTCAAAACACAGCGCTGCTGACGTCATCCAGCGTGGCAATTTATTCAGATGTATATTTTACCCTCCCCATCGATTCCGCTCCTTCAATTTGCCGGCTAGGGTTACGGGGCCTTGGGGTTCGAGGTCGGTTCTGGAGCTGCGAGGAGCGTAGCACGGTTGCTGCGCTGCTGCGTCAGATTTGCTGAAGGTAGGGTTTCGAAAGATTGAATTTTGGAAGCGATCGTTTGCCGGGTGTGGGGGAGACGCTGTCGAACTCGGTCTGCCCATGAGGGTTTGGGATTTCTGAGCGATTTTTTTTAGCGCAATGTCTTGGGCGGGACCAGAAGACGTCTTGCTCTCCACCTCCCTTGCTAGCTATCTGGACAGTGAGTTAGACTTTTCTGGATAAATTTGCACTGGCAATATCTTGCTTAGATTTGTTTATCAGATCTTAGATTTGAACTTGTTTTTTTTTTACTGCTGATGTTGTCAAGTCATGTTTGGGTTAGAGCTTTCAATTTTGGGGTATTTTAGTGCTGTTTAATTTCCACTTCTTGTTACTTCAGTTTGATTAGTTAGAAGTCGAACTGATTATAGGGTTTTTCTGAACTTTTTGATCCCCTTGATTTTCGCTTGCTATTAGTGATTTAAAATCCAAAGAGATGATGTTACTCCCGTATATAGTTTTTGTTGGGAACAAAGAGCCCTCATCCTAAATGCAAGGTAAATGGGACTTGAAAATTACATGAACAAATCTGATCAATACAGAAATTTTATAAAAGACAAACTTTTACCTGCTTTGCCTTAAGATATGGCCTATATGTATGAGAAATAGATGACTGCATACTGAACAGATCACAATGGAATTCAAGTACTCTAGAACATTCGCTGCTTAGTGGTTGTCCTTAACGAATTGGTCAGAACAAGGATATCAAGCACCAATATTCCTTTTGCTCTATAATACACCCGGAACTCCTTTAGCATATGTATCACAAGCATCTAGTGTCACTTGAGATGATAGAAACTGAGGTTTGGTAGAGGGAAGAGAAGGGATTTGCAAAGTTGAATGACTAAATGCATGTCCTGCGGCCAGGGTGTTGATCGCAAATCTTGGATTCATTTTTCTGGATTGTCTATGATGTGTGGAGAGTGAGCGGTAGAGGCTTTCAGAGTAGGCATGGATAGTAGGGATGTGGAGTAAGAGTTTAGCAGGAAAACAGTTGTGCTTGACATTAGAGATATCAATGTCATTAGCGGTGAGGATGCTGGGAGATTGATTGAAATACCGAGGGCAAGCTTGTAAAAGGGGTATAGCCAAGTAGTTGATTGTAGATGTTGGTGCAGGTGGAGAACCAAATGGTGGACATAACTAGCAATTGTAGCCACATAATAGGAAGGATGTATAGGGGTTGTCTCCTTATTATCTACAAAAGTCACAGTGGGCATTTCTCTTCAATTTAGTTCCTTTTTTGTCACTTTCATCCAATTTTGGTAGAAGCATTGGGCCCATTTTGCAGTCCTTGGAATCCTTCAGTAACTCCTCTCTTATTTTCCCTTAAAATAAACAATGGAAACAACACATTTGACCCTCCATTCCGCCTTCATTCCATAAATTGGAATCCTTTCTCTCAAAGTAAATTGGTCACTGAGTTATAAGCATAAAAAATCCTCACATCTTTGGCAATGTTCTCAAAATTGGACTAGAGATTGAACTTACAAGGTTAATTGGTTGAATTAGTGTAATCAGTTGACTCAAAAAATAACGCAATATACTTTATATATTTTTATGTACATCAAACATTATTATTTATTTTTAGTATAAATACTAAACTAAGATAAATTAATATGAAAGTCATATATAATAAAAGGGTTGATTGCTAGTTCTATCATATACTATTTAAGCTTTGATAGTTCTTGCTATGCTTTAAATTATATCAAAGATAAACCTTTCCTACTAAAGTTATTGACATATCTACCATATCTTAATAGAATATATCAAATTTTTTTCAAAAAAAAGAGCTCCATATCTTAAAAGATCCCATCAGAATAACTACATTTTTCATAAAATAAAAAAGAGAAAAATTCCCAACTAATGCTGTTAGAGTATGTTGAACCATCCCCTTAATCCCTTAACACAACAAACTTGAAATTCTTGGTATGAATAAGAAATTTGAAGAAAAACTGGTCATTGTAGTCTTACCAACTTTTGGTTTTTTACATGCTTCTTTTTTTCTTTCTTCAATTTCCAGGTTGTGTATCATACTGAACTGGATTGGCATTTGTTTTTGGTTTGACTGGTTGAATTGGTTGGGTTTTAAAGACAATGATTCTATGCCTATTAACATGGCGAGAGACTGCATCTACTAACTCTATGTTATCCATTCAATAATGCGGCAAAAAGATCTAAGCCAGCATCTCAATTCTGCTTGTGATGGTCCTTTTTCATAAAGCCTGAAGAAAATCTTCTGCTATTTTGGTTAAACAACACTGAGATACAGATTTGTAAAGTTCATTTGTTGGGGAAAATCATGACAATGAAATACCAAATGAGATGTTGAATATGCAGTTATGCTAGATTTATTTTTGTGAAAGAGAACCTTTGGTAAACAAGGTGGCATTAATTTTAAATTTTTTAATCAGTTTTGAATTCTCTTAGATCCCAGCAGGAACCCTACTTAAACTTACAGTTTGACATAATTTGGAGGATTGTCTGGGAATATGACCTTTTGAAGAGGATATGCAAACATTTTATTGGTGTTTGTCTTTCCTTGCAGAAAAGCTTCTTGTGTTATTACGTGATGGGCGAAAGCTTCTAGGCATTCTTCGCTCTTTTGACCAATTTGGTATACATCAATATTTTCTTTGTACATACAGTTGCATTTTCTCTCACAAGTTGAGATTCTTGATAATGACAACCTTTATTTTACAGCGAATGTGGTTCTTGAAGGTGCATGCGAGCGGGTAATTGTAGGAGATTTATTCTGTGATATTCCTCTGGGTCTCTACGTGATCCGTGGGGAGAATGTCGTTTTAATAGGAGAACTGGTATTTTTTATTTTTTCAATGATTAGTGTTAATATGTTCTATTATTGCTACAACTTTGTTGACCATGTACTGAAATTTGTAAAGGACTCGGAGAGGGAGGAGCTTCCAGCCCAGATGATCTGTGTTTCAGTTGCAGAGATCAAAAGGGTAAGCTTTATCCCTTGGTCAAAATAAATGTAATCTCTTACAATTGTACTATTTTACATACTTTGAGGCAACATAACACACGCACATGCACATGCATGCATGGAAATGATATGTTGCACACCCCGTGAACACTTAGTATAATTTTAATTTAGGATTTAGAGTATAGGGTATAGGGGTATAGTATTTAGGCTAAAGGAAGTATAAATTTTAAAAAAAATAATAATAATTTATATTAGGTGCTCACGGGGTGTGCAACATATCAAACCCCTACACACACACATATAGATATTCAAGTTGCTAGATGCCTTCACTTCTGTTGTCTGCTAAGCTTGTGGATGTTGTTAATAGGTGCCCCTGCATATGCAGTTCGCAGGATCTACTTACAATTTATAGATTTGGTCTTTTAATATTTAAGTTGCGCCTAGCAAAAACAGTATACCGATCTGTTTACTTTTTATGCTGTGTTGGCCTGGAGGAGAGAGAAAGTAGAAGGGAAATTAAGTAGTTCAAGTGAAACGAAATGGATTGTGTCAAAGGGAAAGAGTTACTTTGTTGGGCTTATTAAATGCTAAAACTTCATTTCCTTTCAATTCCAGTAATAAAATAGAAGAATTAGCCAGAATTAAATTCCTTACTCTTCCTATTCATGTCCCAGGAAACAAATGTTCTTGATTTTCTCCATTCAGTATTCATGTGTGTGTGCTTTCGACACCATTTCTCTATGCTTGTAGTAACTGCATAACGCTACTCTTCAAAGCCTGAAAGTTCCTCAAGTGCAGTACTCATGCTATTTTTGTGTGTGTTCGACACCATTTTCCTATGCTTGTTGTAATTGCGTAACGCTAGTCTTCAAAGCCTGAAAATTGTTCTAGTACAGATACCGTGTTACGAGAGATCGTTATAAAAGTATTCATTCTTTAACTTCTTTTGTGTGAATCTTTTCTCTTGGGGTACATCTAGCGATTAAAAATGTACTTTCTCTTGGGCTTTACTATTTGCAGATGAGTCGACAGGATTATGCCAAACATCTAGATTGTACTGACCTAGTGTTTTCGCTTGGTACCGAAATATGTTTGCATCTAAATTCATGCCCATGAAATGTTTTGTACCTAGGAAAAATCTCTATTCGCCATTCTTGTATCTTTCGGTTATTACCTAATCTTTGCAACTATGTTTCCTTAGTTCTAGTTTGTATGATGTACTTCTAATACTTATGCAAAAGCTACATTACATCTTCATTTGTCGAAACAAGACATGCTCGAACCCTTCGGTAGCTTGACAACATCTTGTGTGTTTTGAATAGGCGCAAAAAGCTGAGAGGGAAGCCACAGATCTCAAGGGCTCTATGAGGAAGAGAATGGAGTTTCTTGATCTGGACTAGTCGAAACTTTACGATCTGCATTATCTGTGTTCCATTCTTCACTATTATGTGCTTAAATTATCACCGCATTTTTATCGCGGTTTGCTTCAAAGTGAGAAGCCCTAGTATGTTCTTTAGTTGGATTTGCATGGTTGAAAGATTAGGGTTTGGTGCATTACTTAAAAATTGTAATTTGTATACCTGAAACTTACATAATTGCTCTCATATCGTCATCGTTGTCGTTGTCGCCGTCGTTTTATTTGCCCCCAAAGTTTATAATAATGCCTTGTTGTAGTTAAGATAGTTTCGAATCAGTTCTCATAGAATGGTTCAAACAAAAATTGTGATCGAAATTGAGACTCTCCTTGATGTACATGGAAGGCAGGTAGAACATTCTTCGACTTCTACCACCTCGATCACAAGTACAATGTCGAGCATTGCCGCACGGAATGGTGTGTCTCGGCTGACTTGATCGATCGAGCTTTGCTCCATTGATCTAATTCATGTTCTTAGTTGCTAGAGGTTTTTCTATAAGCTTTCGAAGTATGGTTGAGTTGGTTATTGCAGGGAAGTCGAGATAATGCCCTCTTTAATTGTAATTTTTTGATTTATTTTCGTATAAATGATAGTGAGATTGATCGTGTAGGATCGTTAGAGTGTTGTATTTCACTTTTTGTTGCAGTAGAGGTGATATTCTGCGTGATTCTCTCGTGCGCGCCTGTGTGTGATCCTAAATCCACCGTCCATCACGCAATCGTGTGCTAAATTTGACCGTCTAAATGTGGAAATGCATAGTATTCCGCCCCTCCCCCCCGACCTTCGTCGCTTCTGGCCACCCTCGCCATACCATCTGACCACCGTCGGTCCGGGTCCGATCGATGCACCACTCGCCGCGTGTCGGCCGGCATCGAATTGTGATCGGAATCTGACGTAAATTGGTCGGAAACATGGTCGCCAGTGGCGCGTGTCGATTTTCGACCAAATCGCGGTCGGAGATCGGTCAAGGAAGGATCGTCGTCGCATGTCGGTCCTTCCCCGATTGATCTCCGACCGCAATTTGATCGAAATTCGACTGCGATTTGATCGGAGACGGCGTGTGCCATTGTCGGTTGTATTCCGGTCAAATTACACCGGATTTCGACCACAATCCGATCGGAATCTGACGCCGGTCGACGCGCCGACGAGTGGCGCGTTGATCGGGCCCGGTCCGACGGCCGGAAGTGGCGGGGGTCGGCTGTGTGGCGCATGAAGTTTTTTTCTCGAATAATATTATTAGTTGAGTTCGTAAAATGTTTGAGCTCGATAAAATTTTTAATAAATAATTTCGAACGTTCTTAAGTTTAGTTCGACTTGATTCGATTAGGCTAGTTCACATCCACCCTAGGGATTTCCTTTAAATGAAATTGAAATTAGTTTGAAAATTTGCCATTTAGATAAAATTAAGGGGGTAAAATGACAAATTCATTTAAAACGACTAGTTATTTGTTTTGATATCGTCGTCGCCCCGAACTAAGCGCGGTCTTCCTTCGCTCCGATTCCCCTACCCTCCCACGCAATCGCCTTCCGTGGAGTGGAACAGGACGGCAAAGCGGAGACCAATCGCAGCAATGGACTGATTGCTCGAGAGAGGGAGAACCACAAGAGGCAATTTTTTTAATCATTCGAAGTCGTCGTTCGTTTCTGACAAGGAAAGATCCTGGAGGGCAGTGAATTCTGCCCTTTGTTTGAGCCCTTTAATTTGTTTCTATTTCAAGGAAAGATCACGAGTTGGTTGCAGAGAGAGAGAGAGAGAAAGAGAGATTTTTTTTTTGAATTTTTTCCCACTCAAAGATTCCTGCTTTTTTCGCCCCGGCCCCGTGAATGGAAGAGAGCGAGAGGGAAGGTCGTTGGCGGATTAGAGAGGGGGTGGGTCTTGCGAGGACATGAGGAAGGAGGGTTCAGGCTTGCCAGATCGGATGGCGGCGGGTAGAGAGACGGAAGATCACTCGGCGGCGGGATCGGCAGGCACCGTAGCTGCTCCCAGGAATAATTATCTTCGGAAGTTTAGGCTCTACGAGACTCGATCGGTGAGTCTATTTTCGTTGGGAAAAAAATATACTTTCTTCGTTGGATGTCCTTTTGATATTCGTGAATCTGTGAATTCGTTTGATCTTTCTTATTGCTTGCTATTTCGTGTAAATCTGCTGCGTTTGTGTTGAACTTGCTTTTCCTGATGGTTCTAGAATTTCATGCTTTCATTTATGCTCTAAATTTATAAAATTTCTCTGCAACAATATCACAAATTTCCATTTAGGACTCATGATTGTTTGTGTTTGCTTGCTTATCATGTGTTTGATGGTGGTTTGCTGTGCTTCAGACATTTTATGTAGTTGGAAACAATAAGGATAGCTCATGCTGGAGGGTGTTAAAGATCAATAGGTTGGAGCCTTCTGAACTGAGTATTCATGAAGACCCAAGAATCTACTCGGAAAATGAATGTCGTGATATGCTCACACAAATACACGAGAAGAATATTGCAACTGATGGATTACGATTTGTCACCAAATGTTATGGTATTGTAGGTTTGTGTAACCTCAAGTTCTTCTCATACTTAAGTAAAAAGTGAAGTGTGCTACAACACCATACCTCCCTCAAATATTCTCAGATTGTTTAGAATGAATATTTATTTAAAATATGTTCCTTTTCAGGATTTGTCAAGTTCCTGGGGCCTTACTACATGCTGCTAATTACTAGGAGAAGGAAAGTTGGTACCATTTGTGGTCACTCTATATATGCTGTCTCTAAAAGTGAAATGATCACACTTCCAAATTCTGATGTGCTGTCAAATATCACCTATTCTAAGGATGAAAACAGGTCGTTTTGTCCTTTCTGCTTGTGAAGAACATGGCCTGTACATCTTACTTATATCAGAAAGCAAAGTTCTGCTACTATATGTATCTTGAATGATTACATGTTTGAAGTTTGAACATCTATTTTGATGTTTCAGTATTCCCATGTTATATCCATTTCTGAACCATGCACTGTTGAGTGTGGAGAACACTTGGAAACTGGCAATGATTGTCTAAGTTTCAGTCATTTATATGCTATCCACTTCTCTGATTGGCTATCTTTTAATACTTATCGATAGTTTTTTCTTTAACCAAACGTGAAACTATCCTTTTAGTAAGGATGAAACATTGCTGGGAATAGCTTGGTTATCTTGGACAATAACTGTTTCTTGAGGTGTAAGTACCACATTGATTAATTAAGTGATGTGGCAACTCCAAGTCTCCAATGCAGGAGTTGGATTATCTTATAATGTTCATAATTCAAGGCGTTGGAGACAAGGTGTACAGGTTTCTTATATTGGTGGAGAAATTTTTTGCCTTTTCTTTACTATTATTATGGTTGCTACTTCCCTGTTGGATTCACATATTTTCCAGAACCATTCTTTATTTTTTCTTATTTATTGCATAGATACAAGAGCCTACTCTGCTCTATCAGTCTGAGAGACGACTTCTTCTTCAGTTATTCCTACAACATTATGCGAAGCCTCCAAATAAACTTATGTGATGGAGAAACAAAGTCTGACATCCATGAAACAATGTTTGTCTGGAATGCTTTCTTGACATGTGGTGTTCGTGATCATCTCCATAACACTACTTGGATAGTTGCTTTAGTTTATGGATTTTTTAAGCAGGTAAAATTTTACAATGCTTCTTTTTCTTGGGATAATCTTACCACTCATTGCTTAGAATATGTCTTGTCTGAAATCCTTTTTTTCCCTTGTGCTCGCATTTTTGAAGGAAACAATATAGGCACCTAGCATTTACAACTTATTAGAAATCCACTTTTGTACACTAAGGTGTATTTGGATCCACTTGATTGGACATGTAAAACATTAACATTTAGTTGAACTTCTAACACTGGGTATAAGATTGTTTATTGAATTTGCAACATCATCTGTTTGCTATTGTCTTGCTCAACCTGTAACTAATGGTTGTCATTATGGATGCATATACTGAAGAGTTACAATTGTACTCGTCAGTTTGCTTGGCCTATTTGTGTATACTAGCTTAGCCCCTTAAGTCTAGTATTTGAATCCATGCATGGTATCTATGAAAGTAAGTTGGTCTTGTAGAAAGTTTGCAATTTTAGGACTTGGTCAAGTTCTCTTGGGGTAAATTGTTAACAATGATTCATCTCATGTATCTTGACCTAAATGATACTCTATCTTCATCTCAATCATGAACCTATAAGAATTTACTTAAGGTTTTGGCTCGGTTGATTTTTTATTAGTTGTCATCATCATCATCTAACATTTAATTAACTTGTATTATATTAAATAATATTTTATTTGGTCTTCCTCTATCCTTAACCATTTTCTCTCTACTAGATTCAACTTTTGTAACTATAAAATCTAGTGGTTATCCTTGGGCATTCCTATAGTTAGGAATTAGGATTGTAAACGAACCAAGTTGCTGAAATGGTTATTCAAGCTTGGCTTAGTTTCCTTTTTTTAAGCTTGAATTTGGTTTAATCTTGGCTTGAGTTTGATTTGCTTAGATGTTATTGAGCTCTTAATTTGAGCTTTTTTGATTGATTGAAACTTTGATAATTTTTAAGCTCTTTTAGTCTAGCTTGATATTGTTGTTTGTTGAGAGTTTCTTTATTTATTTATAGATTATTTATAAGATTGATAAGAGCTTTTTTTATGAATATGGTTGCTTTATTTGTGTATATTGTTCATTAATTTTGTTCAAACAATTTACAATCTTTGTACATGAACATTAACAAACTGAACACGTATGTTCAAGCTTGCTAATTTAGCTTAATGAGTATATCAAGCTTGTTATTTAATTGACCTTTGCATGTTGAACGCTCTTATCAAGCCGAATATCAAGTTTTCTCATGAATGTTTGATCCATTTATAACCCTACCTATACCATCTTAACATTTCTCTCATTTTATCATCAATTCATGATACATTGAATTGTTTTCAAATATTAATATTTTTATTTTATCTTTTCTAGTTATTTCATAGATCAATCTTAGCATCGTCATTTCCACTATATTTTATATATGTTGCTTACTGATAGCTGAACACTCTAATCCATAAAGTATGGTGGGTCATACCACAATCATATAAATTTTTTTACCCTTGTGCAGACATGATGACCACACAAAACTCCCAAAGTTCATCTCCAATTTGAACATCCATTCTTTATTATATTAATCATATCTTATCAACATCCTCTTCTTTGTTAATGCAACTAGAAAAAAAAATACTCTTATCAAGTTGAAAGATATTTATGCCATCTTAAATCTCAACATTTGGATTTTTAATTATTTTTAATGAAGTTTTATCTTTTCATTTTATGTTTTCTATCTTGGTTCATGATATCTTCCACTAACAATCTTCTAATTCTCCTTTTTTTTTCCAAATACGTCTGTAATTTCCAAATGCCAACATACTAATGGGTTCTATGGAAACAAACACACAAAGAGATTCTGAAAAGAAGTTTGTGTGTTTAAACTAATGTGTAGAATTTCTGTGTTCTGTTGGTAACTTGTCAAGGTATTTAGTAATAAGAGTTTGTATCATTCATTTACTAAAAATAGAACAATTTCATATCATATAACTAAAAGTGACATTCATCTGCTAGAGAAATTTTCTCAAGCCAACATGCTCACTTCCATTTTGCCTATATAGACCTGGTCACCTATATAAGACATTTGTCCTGGTTGATTAATTTGATCCAGTATTTGTGCTCTCATTTGTCCTGGCTAGTATTAATTACATGGCTTATAAACTGCTTGAACATTTTCTATTATAAACTGTATTGTGAGTTCTGACCTTGTGTGGTTGTCTGTCATGTTTTCAGGCTAAAATTTGTGTGTCTGGTAAATATTTTTGGTTGACACTCATTGCTAGGCGCTCTCGTCATTTTGCTGGAACCAGGTTACTGAAAAAACATTGCAGAGTTTCATTATTAGGAATATCAGAGTCCGTCCACTTTCTGGTATATCATTCAATTAAGATAATTTTTTGACTCAGGTATCTCAAACGTGGTGTTAACGAGAAAGGTGAAGTGGCCAATGATGTCGAGATAGAACAGATTGTATCTGAAGATATACCTGGAGGGATTTCTTCAGCAATAGCTTCTGTTGTACAGAACAGAGGGTCCATTCCACTCTTCTGGTCCCAGCAAACTTCAAAATTTAATTTAAGGCCTGATATTATATGTATGTATTTGCTCTTTTCTCCTAGCTTTGCACAATATACTTTATTTTACCTTTATCACATCCTTGCAGTGCATAAGAAGGACAAAAACTTCGATGCTACACGGCTTCACTTTGACAATCTTGTAAAGAGATATGGAAATCCTATTATTATTTTAAATCTTATTAAGGTAAGTAAATCATGGCTAATATTATAACATAAAATATATAGTAATATTCTGTCTTCTATGTTTTTTCCATGCATATCTCAATGGTATCTGAGTATTCTAGGCCTCAAGAGTAATCTTTTGATACTTCTGATTGTTCTAATATATATATTTTTCATTTTTCTTACAAAATCAGTCATTTGAGAAGAAGCCTCGAGAGTCTTTGCTTCATACAGAATTTACTAATGCTATTGATTCCATAAACAAAGATTTATCAGAAGAGAAACGCTTGAAATTCTTGCATTGGGATATTCAAAATTATACTAGAAGGTCTGTAGTTTCTTTTTTTTTTTCTTTTGCTGTTCTTCTGAAGTTTTGAGGTAGAATATAAAATTTGATAATACTAATTTTCTGATTTCACATATACATGCATATCATTATAACATACCGAGTTGATTACTTATTGTTAGTCTATGTGCGCAGAAAAGGTGTAAATGTGTTGGAATCATTAGGCAAGGTGGCAGCATGTACCTTGGAGATAACAGGGTATTTTTATTGCCAGCTGACTTCAGCCTTGAAGAATCAGAATATTCTGGAGTGTTCACAACCTCTGTAAGTGTCTAACTTAACATACTGAAGCATGCCTTTTAACTTCCTCTAATAAGTTACGCATCAGGGATAAAGTATGTATTCATTCCTCGAGTTCTGGAATTGGTAATCAATCAAATGTAATAGTTCTGATCTATTGGATAATTTTTTCTGCATCTAAATTTAACATGTATAAAGGGCAGCCCCAGTGCACGAAGCTCCCGCCATGCGGGGTCCGGGGGAAGGATCCATTGTACGCAGCCTTACCTTGCCTTTGGCAAGAGGCTGTTTCCAGGATTTGAACCCGTGACCTCTAGGTCACATGCTAAATTTAACATGTATATTCCCTTTAATATTTGGATTGAGTTCTAGTCTTTCTAATTCATCCCACAAGAAAAATTAGTGGATTTATATATCATGATGTACTTAAACATACTTTCTTATACAATTTTAATTCCGGTGTTGGTTCTTGTGATGTTAGCAGGGGACACTATCATGGAGAATTGCTATGCAAACCTGGCAATAGGTCATTTACTGATTTCCTTTGCTATGACTTTACTAGGAAGGATGGCATACAGAAATCAGATATCCCTCAAATTAAATATTCTGGTGCTAGTACAGAAAAGGATGGTGATACTTTGGCTAATGAAGTGTATTCTGCTAGTGCTAAAAATGAATACTCAGATAAAACTAATTACCAAAGTAACATTTTTGCTAAACCAATTAAGTTCCAAAAAGGCATCCTGAGGACAAATTGTATAGATTGCTTGGACCGCACAAATGTTGCACAGTATGCATTTGGTTTAGCTGCTCTTGGTCATCAGCTTCATGCTGTGGGATCAAGGGAAGCTGTAAAAATTACTCTTCATTCTCCTTTGGCCGATGACTTGATGGTATTGTATGAGAAAATGGGTGATAAACTTGCCTTACAATATGGTGGCTCTCCTGCCCATAACAAGGTACCAGTGTCAAAAGCTTAACCAAAGTTTCATTTTGTACTTTATGAAGTTTTCATTCTTCATATGGTTAGTATAAATCGCTTTGCATCTTAAGTAAATATATATCCTGGCGTGTCAGAAATTGGAATATGAGTTTACTTAGTGTCTTGCCTTAGATAAGTATTGATCCATGAATATGCCCCTTTTCTTCTCAATTCTTAATATTGAAAAAAAATTATGTTTTGGGTGTCTTCCTAGTTGCAAAATAATCTCTTAGTTTTAAAGTTACTCCCTTGGTACCTTTTTATTGTTTTCAAGAGGGTTGATAGACCATTTGATGTAAAATTTAGCCAATTTTTCCATGATTTTTCCTTATTTTTTTATATGATGAGCCTATGATTGTTAAGGCTTGGACGATGATTTGTCCACATGATAAGATCACTATACACATTTGATCTGATACCTCTCACAAGTCCTTGTTTGCACTTGCATAACATGTATATTTCCTACTTATCTATGCTTTTATTTTAAGCTAGTTACCCCTCAAAAAATGCGAACAATGCAGAATAAGAAGGCATGTATTTATTGTTTTTCTTAAACCTCCACCTGACAAAATATTATATTATCCAGCACATTGGTTATATACTTAAACACCACTTAGAGTCGTAATAATATATTTTAGGTATAGACAATAGTAGATGTTTAAATATAGTTATGCACCTAAATATGCCTAAAAGTTTATTTAAATTTTTTTCAGCAATCCAGCTAGAGAATGTATCTCCTTTTTTTTCTTTTTTGCTTATCCAACAAGCCAACTCTTTTAGGTATCATCTGAATTGATTCATTGTTTGTTTCGTTATCTTTTTTAAACATTTGAGTGTTTGGTTATCATTCTCAGATATTTTCTGAAAGAAGAGGTCAATGGAAGGCAGCAACCCAGTCCCAGGAATTCCTAAGGACTATCCAACGCCACTACAGCAATGCTTACATGGATGTAGAGAAACAGCATTCTATAAATTTGTAGGTTTAATCTTCTATTGCATCTGCATCTTGTTTCCGGTCTCGTATCTTTTCCTGTAAATGACATCCACTTGTTATGATTACTGCAATTAAAATTGCAGATTCCTCGGATACTTCCAACCCCAGCAAGGTAAACCTGCATTATGGGATCTGGATGCAAGTCAGCCTTATAGTACTGGAAGGAATTATGCATTTGCCGACGAATGTACAAGGTACGACATTTCAGTTTAAGTTTGCCTCTTCATATAAATTGTCTGTTTGTTCTTCATGTGCTTTCATTGTATTGCCATATAACTTACACCGATTACAAATGAGAAAATTGTTTTCCCTCCATCTTTTCAGGTCATTTTTCGTAAGATCCCTATCTGATGGCAACGTTCTAAGCGAAGGTAGTCCACCCTTGACTTTCTCTGATGTTGCACCAAATGACTTAGTAAGTTCATCACTGCCTGCAAGAGTAGAACATCAATCAGCTGTAGGACTTTGGTATTCCACACCAGAAATTTTTTCTTGTGAAAACAATGCGTCACATCTCAGGTCAGCTTCGTCAACCTGTTAATTGTCGATTGGATATACATATTTTTTTTTTCAAATTATCAAATAGTTCTCTTTTGGTTTTCAGAAATATTACTTCGGATGATACACATATATGTTTCAGCAAGCATAAATTGAATGGATCAGACTGCTCTAACTTCCTTGATTTTGATTGGCTTTCATCAGCAGGAAATTCTTGCAAGGATGAAGAACATAAGATGTAATTTTCTACTTCTGTCAGTTCCCTTACAAATTATTATTTGTATCTAGCTCGTGCCATAGGACATCAGTTAAGTAGAAAAGCATGCCGTCATTATTGCGAAACTAAGCAAGAAAGTACTGAAACTCTTGCCTAAAAATAAGTTTTCTTCATGCCTCAACCTTTGTTATATGCCTCAACTCGTAATTTCTGTTGCAGATCCTCTCTTATCAGCTCACCGAATGCGAACTTCGCAACTGAAAATGTCACCGATGGCGTCTCCAATGAAGTGATTATCATTTTGCAGGAGGAAAGCCATAGAGTTCAGGTCTGTTTCCTCTGTAATTGATATTTAAAATTTTCGTTTCTTTTCCATGTGAATTATTTTGTTTCTTTAAACTTATAGAACTTCTTTTTCGACTTTCTCCAATTCCTAAAACCAAACAATGTGTTCCTCTAAATTGATGGACTGTCATTGTTAAGTGGCATCATTGTGTGCTAGAAAGTATTAATAATCAGTCCTTCGAGGTGGAAAAATATTTCATATGCATTTTATATAATTCAAATTACTAGTCATCCGATGATATAAACGGAGTCGGAAAAGATACGACAAAAAGTGAATACTGGTAGAACTCCAAACTTGGCACGAACCATCGAGAGAACCTTATTGATAGAGTAAAATCAAGTTAAGAGGCTCCATTGTTGTTACTTTTTAGTTTATCTTCCATGCTTTAGTAAAATGAGGTTTGAAGTGATTATTTGAACCAATCATTAGTTTTTTGTTCGCAGTTAGTGTTCTTCAGCATCGACTTTGATTTATTCAATGATTCACGTTAATGTAACTACTTCGAGTTGTTTGCCGTTACACGTGATCTTTTACATACTAAATGGTCATCCAACTTCAGGGCTTTAAACATGTGAAAACCTTGATTGATTAATCATTTTTTGAATAACATCCATCCAATTTCAGGGCATCAAACAATGAATATGTTACTTCACCGTTCGTCGAAGTTCTAATACGTTATTTTACGCAGGAAGTGGAAGCAAACCGGAGAGAACCTTCTTCAATCAATGTTGCAGAGAGCTCTAAAGCTGGCCAATTTTCAGATAAATTTGCCTATTGGGTTGACCATGGAGGGACTTTTAGCTATTGATCACACTCAAATGAGAATCCGCGAACCGTGAATGGATTACGCGAAACAACACTGACTAACCTCAGCTTCAAAAACACAGGTTCGACACTACAGAATTTGATGATTTTCACTGGTAAGCAGCACAGTGGCACATAGGTGGGATTCTTTCTGAGTGAAGATCTAATTCTTCATATTCGACAATTCTAAGTTTCGAGTGTACATAATAATTCCCCTACGGACGTAGCCGAGTTAGTACTCAGATGGTAAATTTGCTACAAAAGAGTGTACATAATAATGACATAAACTTACTGAAATAATCGAGATGTGTAATGCTTTGTTGAAGTTAGGAAGTTTTCCTATCAACCTTGTGGCTTCTAAACTGTGATTGTATCTACAAAATGTAATGCTTTGTTAAAGTTGGTGATGTACTAGGCGACGTTGTTGCTACTATAGCTCTACGAGCTCTAGGGCGGTAAATGAGCCAAGCTGAATTAATCTTTGTGTTGTTTAAACTTGTTTAATAAGATAATCGATCGAGTTAAATTAAGCTTACAATTAATTAAATTGTTGAGATGGTTGTTTAAACTTGGATTTGATTTTGGATTTGATTTGTATAAATGTTGTTTAGTTCTCAATTAGAGCTTTAATCGTTTGAATTTTTACATTTTAAAATTTATTTGGTGGGTTAAAGAGTTTGATATTATAAGTTTGTTTCTTTATTTATATATTTGATAAGAGATTTTTGTTAGTTAGCATTAAGTATCTAATTTTTAAAACTAATTAATTTTAGAAGTGATCAATTTGATTCTACGGAAATTTTTTATCGATTATCAGAATAAATCTAGAAGCGTTTACGAAGGTCTATCTAGATGACCAACGTTTTTAAGTCTATTTCTTAAGAGAGAAAATTTTCTATAATGCGTCATAATTGAGATTTAAAATATATTAATATTCATTATTTTTTTAATTAATCCCTAAGTATCTAATTTTTTAATTAATCTTAAAAAAAAATTATGAAATATTAGGATAAATTTAGAAGCGGTTATGAAGATCTATCTAGATAGTCAATATTTTTTAATTCACTTTTTAAGAGAGAAAAATTTTTACGATGCGTCATAATTGAGATTTAAAATATATTAATGTTCATAATTTTTATTAATAACAATACTAAATCGTTTATAGATAGTCGTAGGATCGATGTTGTTAGGGTGATGAATTTCATTTTTATTATAAAAATATATTGGTGTTAATTTTTCACATAAAAAATAATTTATTTATTTATGAGGTCGGATGGTGGTGGACTGGTGGTCCCGGCCTCAGTCCATCTTATCCAATAGGGAATTTTTAAATATTATATTTATAATTTTACGGTGGCAACGTACAAAAGTAACGTGCGCTGGACGGATCGCGTCACGTGCTCCTCCTGTGACTGGCCAACGAACGGATAATGGGAACGAGGGGGGACCGCCACGTGCCGGTCGTAATTAATCGAGAAAAAAAAAGGAAGATGGGGAAAATGGGCCCCACCGTACGAAAGTTTGCCGACGGAGGCACTCCTTTGGATCTGCCAACGGGCTGTGGGGCCCACCGCGATCGAAGCCAGCTCGGGCGTCGAGTTTATATTTAAAAAAATGTGTTTATTTAATTTCACGTGTAAAAAAAAACATATTAACGAAAACGTCAAAATTAATTAATATTTTAGCCATTTTACAAAAACACGCATTTGATATATATATTTTAACAAAAATCCTTTATTTCTAAATCAAAGAAAGATCTCACTTCAAAATTTTTGTGGCATCCACCCCCATCAACTCCTCTCATAAAATGACATAAATACCCTTCGATATATTAGGATAAAATTGTATTATTGAAATTACGATTTCGTAACCGTTATAACTATAATTATTTATAGTTGAATCTATAGAGTCATAACTTCTACAACTATATTAGCTGTTTATAGTTGTAGTAGCTACGAGTTTATAATTGTAATAGTTACGATTTCATAGTTACTACAACTATAATAATTATAGTAACTATAATTTCTTAACTACTATAAAAGTAAGTTAAATCATATTGTAGCAACTACAAAATTATAGTTGCTACAACGACAGATTTAAATGAGAGATAATAATATTAAATAATACTTGAGAATATTTAAATAAATATATTTCTGATTAAACAAATCAAAATAGAATGTCCTTGCGATGATTTAAAAATAAAAAAAGGTTTTTTAATTTTGCCTTTTTTTTTAATAAAAACGTTAATTTTTACTATTTTTCCTAAGATGCCCCTAACTTTACTAGTTATTTAAAGGGCAAATTTAATTTACAAATCTATTTACACCAAAAAAACCCAAATTAAATCCATACATATTAACATAGTTTAAAAATATTATATATATGTAATGTGTCGATTATCAAGGTATAACAAAATATCCATGTATACTTGCCCTTGTTAATACAACAATATTACTACTAAAATACTTTTTTATTTTTATTTTGCAATTTAATCTTATTACTTTTAGAAATTCCAGGGAGGCTTATGCTTTAATAAGTCTATTTCAAGTTTTCATGGTATTATTTTAAATGAGATTGAAGGTATTTAAACATTGTCTTAAGCTTATGCTTTTGTCATTAAGCAAAAAACTAAGTCATTCTTTAATTATCATCATGCAAGTGAAAGTGAAGGGATTTCAAGTGCTCAACAAACTTTATTAAGGTCATTGTTATTTTGGTGAAATTTTAAAAGTACGATAATGTTGTATAATTTGGGCTTCCATACGAGATGAGATATGCAGTAATAGCTTCCAATAGCTTTTTCCGTGATATCAGAAAGACTCGAACTTGGGCACATTTGGGTTTCTGTGCTCGAGCAGTATAGTGCAGTACTTGTACGCGGTGGTACTCGGACGAGTCGAAGCAGTACTCTGCAGTACTCAAACGAGGCGGAGCAATACTTGGATGATGCGGAGTAGTGCTCGGCGGTATTCAGATGAGTTGGTGCAGTACTCGGAGATGCTCCGACGAGGCAGAAGAGTACTTGATAGTACTTGATCGAGTTGGTGAAGTGCTCAGTAGTACTTGGACGATCCGGAGCACTACTCGGTGTCAAGGCCTGTAGTTTTCACAGTGTCCTTAAAACAAATTCGTCCCCTCTTAAGTGCTTTCGAAGGTGATAGACGATTGTTTTCCAGGATACAACGACAAGATCAACAAAACGATCAAACACAAATCGTTCTCGATAAACTGATTACGCCCAAAGACTATCACCGGAGAGGGAAAGCAAAAGAAAAGGAAGTAGGGAGAGAGGAAAAAAAAACAATGATTTTTTTACTCCATTTTTATTTCTTTTCTTTGTTTATATTCACATTTCTTTTTTTATTATGCCGATTTTAAGAGAGCCGTTGAGGTAGTGAATCTATATTTTTTTATCATTAATTTTGAAGTAAATAATTAGGTTATTTTCAGGGAGGGCGTTTTGATGTTAATAAAAGTTTTAAGGGTATTTCAGAAAGTTGGTAAATGTGTCAGGGGCGATTTTGTAAATAACCCACTAATTACTGTTGTTTTGGGGGGAGTAAAAAATATTTAAATTTATTTTTAAATTCATTGGCCTTCGAGTTACCCGCACGCGATCGATGGCAGCAGGAAGCAGATCCAGCCATGGCCGCGACGGCGAGTGGAGAGCGGTTTGCTTAGGAAGAGGACAAGGCAGGGCCGAGGTGACAGCCAACCTTTTCTTTGTTAAAGAAAAGGTGAAGGTGGGGCTCTCCCCGGCTATAAAAGGGCGGCAGAGGTGCGCTCTACTCACCAATCCATCCCGACTCCGTTCACTCCGTTTTCTCGATCCCCCCTCCGTTGCGTCGCGTTTCTCCTCTTTTCTTTTCTAGTTTGTGCTTTCTAGGGTTCCTAGATCGCGCATTTGGTCTCTCTTTTGAGTTTCCAGATTCAGTTAGAGGTAAAGCCCTAATCTTGCACATCGTTCCACCGAATGGATCTGTTTGTTGTGGCAGATTGCAGCGGAGATCCTGCAGCAACGTTTTCTCGTGTGAATTTTTTATTGACTTTTTTGAAACCGAGCTCTGCTGCTCGGAGAGTTCTCTTGGTTGCCAAGTTAAATGACACACAAACTTGATCTTTACTTATTTCACCAATAAAAAATCGATCTTGCTTAAAGTATGTGCAGAATGAGAAAATAAGGGTTTCAATTTGGGCTTTAAGCTTTCACTTCGTACGAGATCGGAAGGGATAGTGTTATCCAAGATTTCAAACACTAGGAGGAAAAAAATGCAGCTTTTGACCAGAGAAAGAATCATGCTGAAACATGCAGAACACACACTTTCTTATTGCAGCTCTTGACTTAACTGCATTTTTTCTATGAGAGGGAATTTTTTTTTCAGAAGTGAAGATTTCTAGTGTTTAATGTATGAAAATAGGAAAGATCTTTTCTTAGACCATTACTTCTCATTCAACTTGTCTTTTATCCTGCAGATCCAGTAGCATAGCATCCTTTTTTTTTTTTTTAAAAAAAATTTATTATTTAACAAGAAATTAGGATGGGAACATCTAGCAAAGATCCGTTCACTTCATCATTTATATTCTTTAGATTTTGCTTTTGTTATATTCTGAGCTTTTGCTATGTCGGAGATCTATGCACTTGCCAACTCACATTCTATTTGGTAGCACTGAGAAATATATGATTTTTGTTCTAAATCCTCTTGTTTCCGACCTTTCAGATCCTTTTTCACTGTTATGGGCATGGGTCTTATTTAGTAATTTGATGTTCTTGGAATGGGGAACTAGTTTTGTAATTGGACACACATTAGAGTTTAGTTGATGGTAAAAATGTAGTTGTTTTTTTTTCACAGAAAAAGTGAAATCTTCTCTTGCATTTTTTTTTATAAAACTCCATGTTCCCTGTTGGTCTAACAAATAGATCTCTATGCTTTGGATGTTCTCCATGTTGTCTTTCTTAGATCTCAGCATGCTATTTGTCAAATGCAACCATTTTGATTGATATTGTTGGGTTCCCTTGATTTTGTTGCAGTTTATGCTCTTTGAAGCTTGAAAGAAAGCACCCATAAAAATGCCTCAACGCAGCTTGACCCGTGCTCTCAGTGTTAGGGAGCGCATTGGTGACTCCCTTTCTTCGCATCCAAATGAACTGCTGGCGCTTTTCTCAAGGTTTATAACCATCTCATATCTATTCTTTAACTCTGTGAAAAATATCAAGACAAGAAAATTTCTTTGATCTGGATGTCCAGTTGTTGTTGGATGTCCAGATATGTGAATCTTGCTTACATTGGCAAAAAGATGAAATACTCTTGACTTATATATCAACCCCTAACTAGCTTAGTTTTTTACTGTTTCACGGTGTATCAACATGAAAAGTAGAATGATCTACCCATTACATATGCCTTTTTCTTAATGGATCATCTTCTATCATACTTAATCCTGTAGCCATTACCTTCAAACTTGTGATAATGATCATATCGTAATTCCTTACTCTTAGTTTGATAAGCCATGAGTAAACACTTTCTTAACATTCTAAGCATTTTGGATTGTTGTCTACCCAGTCAAATCTTTAAGACATTTGATTCATGCTGGCTAATCTTCTCCATGTTGCTTCGATGTTACAGGTCTATTTTCGATACCTTGTATCTGATTACTTTTGTCCGTCAGGTTTATTCACCAGGGTAAGGGTATGCTGCAACCTCACCAGTTGTTAGCCGAGTATGCAGCTACCTTTTCAGAAGCAGATAAGGAAAAACTGAAGGATGGAGCCTTTGAGGATGTTATCAAGGCAGCACAAGTATAAGCTACTCGGGCAGCATTTTTCTCACCATCAAGTTTTAATCTTTTCATGTTCTCATGGGATCATCTTGTTTTCAATGCAGGAAGCCATTGTTCTTCCTCCATGGGTTGCTTTGGCTATTCGACCTAGGCCTGGAGTCTGGGAATACGTCCGGGTCAATATCAGTGAGCTTGCTGTGGAGGAGTTGACTGTTCCAGAATACTTGCATTTCAAGGAGGAACTTGCCGATGGAAGGTAGGCGAAGCTAAAGTTGGTCTCGCTGTCATCATATGATCTATATCTCTTTGAGAGAACCATTTGAACTTGTTCATCTCCTTTCAGTCCACAGAATAACAACTTTGTGCTGGAGTTGGACTTTGAGCCCTTCAATGCTTCTTTTCCTCGCCCCTCGCTATCAAAATCTATTGGCAATGGAGTGCAGTTCCTTAACCGTCACCTCTCTTCAAAGTTGTTCCAAGACAAAGAAAGCTTGTATCCCTTGCTTAATTTCCTAAGGAAACACAACTACAAAGGCATGGTTAGTACTTATTTCGATACATGCATCACACTTCTCTCGAATAACTTGGTGTTTTCGAAGATCTGTCCAGGAAAGCATCAATATCATACTGCAAGCTTCTGTTAACTATTTTCCTTCTTGCTATGCAGTCGATGATGCTGAATGATAGGATCCAGAGCCTTAGTGCCCTCCGGGCCGCACTGAGGAAGGCAGAGGGACATCTGCTGAGTATCCCATCAGATACGCCATACTCAGAATTCCACCACAGGTACTTGATAAATGTCTACTCTGGTTACTCATGTAGTCAATATTTTTGAAATGATGTAAATGTCAATTGTTGCTTACATGAATGGTTTAGATTTCAAGAGCTCGGCCTGGAGAAGGGGTGGGGTGACACTGCCCAGCGCGTATATGAGACCATCCACCTGCTACTTGATCTTCTTGAGGCCCCAGATCCGACCACCTTGGAGACTTTCCTGGGAACAATTCCTATGATGTTCAATGTTGTGATTCTTTCTCCACATGGGTACTTTGCTCAGGCTAATGTTTTGGGCTATCCTGATACCGGTGGCCAGGTATGATATATCTTTGATTCTCTACTAGATTGCATCTACTCTAGGTTATCTTTCTCAAGTGAATTTGTGTGCAGGTCGTTTACATTTTGGACCAAGTTCGAGCTTTGGAAGATGAGATGCTTCTGAGGATCAAGCGTCAAGGACTAGATATCACACCTCGAATTCTTATTGTAAGAAATGGAATCAAAACTCTATCATGTCCTTAGAACTTGCAAATGACTAAGTTGTTGGGACAATGCAGGTTACCAGATTGCTCCCTGATGCAGTTGGCACCACATGTGGGCAGAGACTTGAAAAGGTTCTTGGAACCGAGCACACTCATATCCTTCGAGTTCCATTCAGAACAGAGAATGGAATTGTCCGCAAATGGATCTCCCGTTTCGAAGTATGGCCATACCTAGAGACATATACCGAGGTAAACTTAATCATATTACCACCTTTGTTTAAGGGTAAATTTGTTCTGAAGCTTTATGCTGCTGTTTTCTGGTAGGATGTTGCGAATGAGTTGGCTGGAGAACTACAAGCCACCCCTGATCTTATCATTGGCAACTACAGTGATGGAAATCTAGTGTCGACTTTGCTTGCTCATAAATTGGGAGTAACCCAGGTCTGAACTTTTCTTTGTTTGTAGCTGTCTGTCTAGCCTGTGGTTCTAAGCTAATTGTTCTTTTCACATGCAGTGTACTATTGCCCATGCTCTGGAGAAAACTAAGTATCCTAACTCCGATCTTTACTGGAAGAAGTTTGAGAATCAGTATCATTTCTCATGCCAATTCACAGCTGACTTGATTGCTATGAATCATGCCGACTTTATCATCACTAGCACCTTCCAAGAAATTGCTGGAAGGTAATCAATCTTCAAGCTAAACGCTTTTCTAATCAGTTTTTTCTTGGCAAAGCTAAATGAAATGGATTTTTCTACTTGTCATCCGGTTTCAGCAAGGATACTGTGGGGCAGTATGAGTCCCACACTGCCTTTACTCTTCCCGGGCTCTACCGAGTTGTTCATGGAATCGATGTCTTCGATCCAAAGTTCAACATTGTCTCACCTGGTGCCGATATGTCCATTTACTTCCCGTACACTGAGAAGAACAAGAGATTGACTTCCCTTCACCCAGAGATTGAGGAGCTGCTGTTCAGCCCAGGAGATAACACGGAGCACAAGTAAGCAAACACCTTTAGCTTCGAGTACGATTACGATTGGTGATTGATTCTGAAAATCTTGCAGAGGTGTGCTGAATGACACCAAGAAGCCCATTATCTTCTCCATGGCGAGGCTGGATAGGGTGAAGAACTTAACCGGTCTGGTCGAATTCTATGGCCGGAATGAACGGTTGAAGGAGCTAGCAAACCTTGTGGTGGTTTGTGGCGACCATGGAAAAGAGTCCAAGGATCTTGAGGAACAAGCAGAATTCAAGAAGATGTATGACCACATTGAGAAGTACAATTTGCAAGGACACTTCAGATGGATCTCAGCTCAAATGAACCGAGTTCGCAATGGTGAACTCTATCGTTATATTGCCGACACTAAAGGAGTTTTCGTTCAAGTACTTCTCTTCATCCGCAAACAAGCTCATTTTTGAGATTTTGATGATGCCTCAGAGTTTTGCTGACCTGTTGTTTGCTTTGCTATCATCTAGCCTGCCTTCTATGAAGCCTTTGGGCTCACTGTGGTCGAATCAATGACGTGCGGGCTGCCAACGTTCGCAACCGTGCACGGAGGACCTGGAGAAATTATAGTTGATGGAGTGTCTGGCTTCCACATTGATCCTTACCAGGGCGACAAAGCTGCTGAAATCATCGTAAACTTCTTCGGCAAGTGCAAGGAAGACCCAACTTACTGGGACAAAATTTCCCATGGGGGGCTACAAAGAATTGAAGAAAAGTAAGCTAACTCTCTTGTCATCAATCGACACCCCAAAACTAAGGTTCCTAGCAGTTATCTAACTCGACCGAAACAGGTACACCTGGAAGCTCTACTCCGAGAGGTTGATGACACTCACTGGAGTATATGGATTCTGGAAGTACGTCTCCAATCTGGAACGGCGTGAGACTCGTCGTTACTTGGAGATGTTCTACGCCCTCAAGTATCGTCAGCTGGTAAGGCCAAACACCACACTTGCACTATTCTATCCAGACTGATACTCTCATTGATCTCGGTAGCAATAATATCGAAAATAGACGACCAACACAGTAAGAAACAAACAAATTTACTTGAAAAATTCTCATCATGGACAGAAGAGAAGAATTCATGATACTAAAATCAGTACAAGAGAAGAGTTGCAGCTTCCTACACATAACTGAGAATCGATTTAACTGAATTCGAGTCATAAACTCTCATGATCTCCATTGACTACTATTTTCAGGCCGAGTCGGTTCCTCTAGCAATCGAGGGAGAAGCTGCTGTCAATGGCGCCAAGTAGGCAGATTTATGAGTAAAGGAAGCTTGTTTACCGAAATGACATGTTTGCTTACAAATCTGAGAATTCAAGAAAGGCTTTTGTCCCAACTTCTGTTCCAATTTGTTGTGAGAGCTGCTGCTTATCGAATCAAATCGACAAGTTCTTCTGTTTGATGTTTAGTAGTGTTGTGTAGTTGCTTCATTCGGCAATAAGATCAGGGCTTCCTTTTCATGGAAACACTTGTGTGCTGTTTTTGTTCACTTAACAGTCAAGAAGGCGTTCCATTTATATTTATTATCAAAACAAGGTTTCATCCTGTTCTATTCCATTTTTGTTCTTGAAAATATTCTTATTTTGAGCGATGTTATAATGGTTGTGAATCATAATTGCTATAAAATTTTTAAAAAAAATTAAATATAGTTGTAATTGTCCACTTTGGGCTTAAGCTCTTATGATTTTGTTCTTGGGCTTTCTTCAAAAGGTCTTCTATCAATGGAGATATCTTCTGTTTTTTCCATGTATTTTAGATGACTAGGACTTTCTGCCTAGCTGCAATTAGGACTTTCTGTCTGGTGTCTAGTCCTCTTGATTTAGACACGGGAGCACCTACTTTCTTTATTTAAGGTTCAACCCATATGATTAGATTTGGATCATGGCTCTTTCGACGATTAGTCCAGTGAAAAGCGATCTCACTCTGATACCATTTGTTAGTACCGATGGAATCAAAATATCTCTACAATGGTATGATATTGTCCACTTTGGGCTTAAGCCTTCATGATTTTGTTCTTGAACTCTATCCAAAATGCCTCATACTAATGGAGATATCTTCCATCCTTTTAAACCTATGATCTTTTCCATGTGTTTTAGATGTGGAACTATATTTATACCCTTGCAATTCAAACAGTAACAACTATGAATCATAATTGTATACAATTATAATAGTTACGTTATAATTACTTGTTAAATAATTGTAGTAGTTAGTTGCTATAATATAATGTTGATCAGAAATAAAATGTCTATATTATAACAGTTATAATTCATATTATTGTAATATAATATTAATCAAAGATGAAATGTTCACGTTTAGTAGATACGGTTCATAACTACTATATTATAATATTATTAGTATTGATTAGAATTGAAATATTTATATTGTAATAGTTATGAATCATAGCGGTTATAAATAGTGTCTAGAATAAAAATTCTAAAATAAAAATGAGACGAGATGGGATATTATTTTAATTATAAAAAAGAATACATTTTGATTATTACTCAAATAAAAGTTCTACCATGAATAAAGAATTATTTTATATTCAATGTGATATACTTCAGCAAAGGTAGAATCTGTCATCCCAGAGGATAATAATAAAATATAACATTTAGTTTAGTTTTGATTTTACATATAACATATAGTAAAATAATTTTAATCAAGTATTTACTGTGGTAGTAGTTTTGATTAAAATTAATTTATATAATAATAATTTTGATCAAAATTAATTATTTATGATTAAATTAGAGTAATTTAAATTAATATTTTTAAATGGAATGTAAGATAATTTCAGTTATATAACTTTTCAACAAAAATTGTCAATAAACCCGTTCAATTTTCTTCAAATTTCATCTAATATTAATTTAATTTGATATTTTTAATAAAATTATTCAAGAAATTATGGAATAAATAAATGGTGGAGGTGGGTGACGTGGTCACGTGGGGAAGGGAAAGGGTTGGGGAAGGAGGAGGAGGAATCGTCGGCCCTCCTCTCGCTGACGCTTCTCCTCTCTCTCCCTCCGCTCCACGGCCTCGATCCGAGGCTTCGTGCTCCGGAGATCGTATTCGTGTCGACCCCGATCGTTCGGGACCATGGAGCCGTCGGCGCCTCATCAATTTAACATCTTCCAGGTCTTCTCCGCGTACTCCGGTGAGCGGAAAGAGCCCTGTTTGTCGGGAGGATCATTAACTAATTCTTTTCCTGGGATTCAGTTCAGGCATCTGTTGTTGTGTCTGGACGCGACTCTTTTCGGATTTCTGATTGATAAGAAAATTCGCACTGTTAAAAAAGATTATGTTTTGTCGTTTCTTTTGGGCTCTGTCCGCAAGATGGCCGACTGAAAGGATGTTGATTTTTCCTTGAAAGAAGGATTACATGTATTTATTTCTAATAGTAACTAATTTTGATCCACTCTTTTGTTATGGTTATGTATATCACAGTGTGCTTAATCTTACAAGTTTTGTTGCAGTAGACTTTAAGTTCTCAAGTAGTGAAGCAAGAATGACCTAAAATTCAAAGCTTTTATAGATTTGGTGACGTAGTATGATCTGTAATTTCGCATATTGTTCACTCCTAAAACCTATGTATTCGTGTGCAGATATTATGTCAAAGGCGCACCTTTCAGGAGCAAAGGAAAGGTTAGCTATATTGTCAAGATCACTGGATTCTAGTGGGCCAACAAGGTTTGTGTCGCTTCCTGCTTCCTATATGGGCTGGGGGTGGGAAGTTAAAAACTTGCTTTACTCCGCCCAATTGCCCTCCTATTTTAACTTGTGAAGCAGATACACTATGTTCTAGTACCTGAATGAAGGGTAGAAATACCTGGACACCTGGGCCTCTTTCTTTCTTTTAGTACCTGAATCTAATGTACTCATATTTCCTTTATTCTTATGATACATTTCCTATTTTTATTTAGGGATATGCTGATCAACCAAATCTGCAATCTTATGTGCTGTCTAGATTTATCTGTGAGTATAAGTTACTTGTTTGCTTTTGTATCTGCCGTCATGCTTGATATTTAGATTAATATCTGCTGTTACTGTTCTGTAGGTTGGTTCCCATCAGTTCAATTTGCTTTATGAATTTGTCTTCTTCATTTGTCGTGAAAATGGGCAGAAGAGTATCTGTAAGCAGCTTGTGGACATTTTGGTTCCTGAATTTAAATACTATCTTTACTCCTTATCATGTTGAGGATCATTGGTTTTCTTTTTCTGTTTATTCTCAGCTGTAAATCGGGCCTTAGCAGGATGGAGGTTAGTTTTGAATGGAAGGTTTCGCTTGCTGGATGAATGGTGTAATTTTGTTGGGGTAGGAAGCGAATACATGTTGATTGCTCATCAATTACACACAAGCTACATTTTTTTTAGCACTCAATTTTTTTGTTCCTGAGATGGCCAAAATTTGAGATTTTGATTCAGTGCACTATCAATTCTTTCTTACCATGTTCATCTTGCTTACGTGTCCTGGGAAAGAAACTTCCAGTGATTATCCATGCAGTGATTGTCTTACAAGTGGATTTCCTGTCGATGGATAAATTTACAACTCTTGTACTGTATCATGCAATAAATTTTGTTTTTGTTTGCGATGTTAGATAAGTATCCCATCCAATGAAGTCTCATAGCTATTGCATGCAGGTTAACTATAAATGCGATGAATAGGATCCCCAATTATATGGTGTCTCCGAAAATTATAGAGATAAGGAACTTATATTAGTCTATCTCAGATGATAAGAGTTATTGTTATTGGTAAATTAAAGTTTTTGAAACTACAAAACATAATTCTAACGGAGAATGATTAAAATCATATAAGTGTTTGTAGATAATGTATTGAAAGGGAGAAACATTGGAGGTTTAAAGGATAGGTGATACCATGGTAGAACACTACTAGATGGTTTTAATTTGTAGGAGATTATACTAACCCTTGAATGTGGTTCTCCTTTTATAGGAGTTGCTGATCAGGTTGAATAAGAATTGTTGCTATGGATGAATATTATGTTGAAAGCAATTTGATTATGAATTAATTGGATACACAGGAAATAACTAAGCTTGTGTAGCCACATTAAGAAATTAGTGATAAGAGGAAAGGATTTAGCCTCGTCTTAGATTCCTTTAAAGTGAACAGAATCTTAGAGCAAGGCATACTACATTCAAAAATGCACAAAATTGTAGAGTTCAAAATATAATGTAACTTTAGGTAGATGCTGGAAATTCAACAATATAAAATCTCTTTGGAGGATTTTATAAGTTTAGGCTTTCTTCAGGAAACTAATTGACAGAATGGCAGTAGTAAGGGCATGGAAGAAATGTCAAAGTAAATAGCGCATTTGTATATAATTAAATCTTGATTGATTTTTTTTTAATTTCTGTTAATAATTTTTGTTAGTTGAATTCAGATGCACCAACGACACAATATATTGGAAGATACTTGGCAACAAGTCTTGGCCTTCAGCCGCTATGTGAATGAAGATCTTGAAGGCTATGATCCAAAAGGTAGTCTGTGAAATAACTCATTTTTTGGTATGCTTTAATGGTATACTATTTTTCTTCCAAGAGTGCATTTTGTATGTACATTCTACAAGCATCATTTAGCATGACTGATCTATTTCTTTATTCTTCTAGGTGCTTGGCCTGTGCTTATTGACGAATTTGTTGAGCACATATACAGGTTTTTATTTCTTCTCATTTTGCTTTTACTTTCTGACTTGCTTTTGATGGTTCCATATATGACTCCACTAAACTCTTATGCTTATATAATGTATTTGGGAGGCTGTTTTACCCAATTCAAGGTATTTGTTGTCTGCGTGCAAGTAACATATATCTATATGGATTTATCCAATTCATATGTGTTTGCTATCATTACTAAGATTTATTGTCATTAAATGCTTTTGAAGTATAGGTTGTTGGAGCTTTGTTTTCACCTGACATGAACTTCCAAGTGTCAGATGTGTCCTTTTTCCTATATAGAATTTTCATGTGAGTAGATATAGAATTTTATGCCTCAACAATTCAGAGGGTAGCATAACAACTCAGAAACTCATAATGTCCCAACTCCCAACTATTAAATGGGGCTGGTTGGAGAAACTGCTACCTCCATTCTTTACACTAACTATTCTTGCTCTTGGTGGTGCTGTTTTGCAACCTGGTTGTAATACTTAAGGCTGTATTTAGATGGTTGGCATTTAAATCTCATGCTTATGCTGGTTCCATATTTGTGTGGAGAAGTCGATCATTTAGGAAGTAAAAATCTCTGCAGAGGAAATGGTTCAGATGTTGATGAGTTCACTCATCTGGGATGATCAATTAGGTCAAAATTGCTTAAGTCCAGTGAGTGTAAATTATAGGTGCAAATATTACATGACAGTCATATTAAAAACTCATTTTGCATGCCTAATTGAATTAACTAAGCAGGTAAGAATTTCAAGTTTTTCAAAATAAATATAGTAGCATTAATATATTAACACAAAGGAAAGAGTGTACTTTGGAGGGATAAGATTCATGTAGCCGACCCCAAATAAATGGGACGAACATGACTTCATGATGATATAGGACTATGGATAATGGAGCCTGAAAAAAGGTGAGTAGCTTGCCAATTTAAGAAAGCCGAATGACATCGATAATATTATTCTAGACCATAGCATTCTCTAATCTTACTTTCAACATGAATGTTAATTTTTAAGTAAACATGAAATTACTTGTTATATGTTCTATTAATTGTTTGAAAGGAACTGGAAGGAAATTCATCAAAGTTTTTGGTGTCCTGGATTACTGAAATTCTGTGTCAGAATTGCTTCATTATTTGTTACTGTCCAGATGTAATTGATCAGATGGGTTCACTTAATCTTGCCTTTTGGTGTGCCTAACTTGCTCGTAAATTTGTTTTATGTTAATACTCAATTTGAATTCTCTGTTACTTTCCTCAATAATTACCTGTTTCAGTTTATGCATTGTTTTAGATGACTCAAGCTTATGTAATTTCATTCCGAAATGCACAGAATCAATAAATCAAACGATTGCAGCTCTAAAGATTATACTTCTGCCGATACAAATGAGCAGCCTTGCATCTCCAACACATTTAGTGGTAATGTTGGCCAGAAATTCTTAATCACAATTCAAGTTTTCAGATGTTTTTTTCATAGAATGTTGGCAGTCATAATCAGCGTTCCTTTTTTAGGTTCATGTTATCATAATGACTTCTGTTTTTCAGGATTGAATTTGCACCCTGGATCCAGGAGGAAATCAAAATATTTGGAAGTTTCGGAAATGCCAGACAATCTTGCAAGACTCAAGCGATTAAAGCAGACCTCTTTTAACAATAACCATCGACATCTTGAATCTGATTCATCTGTTAGTATGATTGGCAGGACATCAGGCAACCAAGATGGCATGAACAAGCACACTACACATAATTGTCTCCATACTTCCCCTTGTGCTGTGGAGGATAGCCTGGTCAAAGGTTCAACAAGATCCATTCCTGCAGGCTGCTATTTTCATTGTGATCCGAAAGCAAGGGTTTACACATGATATCATTTTCTCGGTTCAAGCATATAGTCTCATGATTGGATTTTTAGCTTTAATTATAAGATTGTATCGTGTTATGGTGCTAGTATGTTCTTTTGTATGATATTCTACTTGTTTGCAAGTTTACTTGGGTGTTATCAGCTCTTTGCATTGTAATCGGTATCTCCAGATGGAATTTGAAGTTTGGAACTGCACTTTTGCAGATTCTCATACATACGATCTAGTTATTTTTCATGTTAAAATGTAATATAAAGTGAAAAAAAAAATCAAAATTTTGGAAGTTTAGTTCCAGACACTATGTTGGTGGAATACAAGTGCCTACATAACCAGCTCCCATGGTTAAGAATGATACTGACAGAGGGAAAATGAATATGAAGTAAAGATTTGTTCGGAAAGCACAATTGTAACATGCAGATATCAACAGGAAGACTCCCATTCCCAGCTCCAGAAAATGAAATCTGGAAGAACACAGATCTGTTTAATATCCATCAATTGCCTAAACAAGGTTAGTGAATTTGTTTCATGATATTCAGATTTTACCTTTCCCAAAACTTGTTTGATAGTTTCTTAGCATCTGCAGGAATTTGTTTGGTCTTCAATGAGTTGCCAAGCTTCTCAGTGACAACCCACTCATTCACTCTCCCGGCTTCAAGAAGACCAATGAAGACAGCTTTGCATCGGTGCAACGACATGACACTCTCGAAGAATATCCACACCAAAATCAGATGAAAGGACCTGCAAAGCTGACATTTTTTCGTAAATGGAAGCATATATTATCATCCCAACTATTCAAGATCTCGGCTTGTGAATTAAACCTTGGGGTTCCAATTGAGTTAAGGATGGTGATGGCTAATGGAATGTAGAACACTCCCCATTTTGGTATTTCGACTTGAGGTACAAAGGAAGAAGCTGGGATGAGGATGCAGTAGAAGAAGAATGTGACATTGTGTGATATTATCCTTCTTGCAAAGAAGAAGTTGTAGATCAAAAAGAATTTCTTCACTGAAGACACCTTCTGCAGTATCAGAAATGCATTGGAATTTAGAATGAGTAAAATAAAGCTCCCAACTTTCGCACTTGATATGTAAAGAAACTACTATTGACCTTAGCCATTATTATATCTGATGCCATTTTCTTGAATAAATTTGCAGGTCCACAGGCCCAACGATGCTGCTGATAACGGTATGCCTTGTAATTGCTTGGTAGTTCACTTTTAACCTAATGAAAATTATGATGAGTAAAGACTAGTTTTTCTTCTTTTTTTTTCTGAAAGAAAATATTTGTGTAGAGAAACCTTGAGATCTCCAACATAAACAAATTTCCAGCCTTGAAGGGTTGCCCGGACCGCCAAGTCCATGTCTTCCACTGTGGTTCTTTCTTTCCAACCTTCAGCTTCATTAATGGCTATGATTCTCCAAACACCAGCAGTTCCTTGTGCAACACAATTCACTTTCGATATCAAGGAGTATCATCAGGGCAAGGTAAGAACTCAACTCACCATTAAATCCAAAGAACTCCATAGTGGTCGAGCCGGATTGTTGCTCCACTTTAAAATGATAGTTCAATGACATCTCTTGAATCCTTGTCATCAAGCATTGATCAGCATTCACTGAACAGCAATCAGGCATCAACTTGTGCATCTTCCAGCTGAAAAAGAAGAAGAAAAATCTCTTCTCGAAGCTTAAATGATTACCGAACTTCCAACGCGCCTGAACAAGAGCGACGCCAGGATTGTGCATGAGGAAAGGGATGGTTCTGAGGAGGAAATCAAATGGGGGCTCATGATCAGCATCAAAGATCGCAACGTAATCGCATTTCTTCACATAGTCAAGTTCCATGGCTTCCTTGAGAGCCCCAGCCTTGTAGCCATTTCTGTTATCCCTTGATATGTAGTGTATGCTCCTTCCTCTCTTACACCATTTCTGGCATTCCTCTTGCACCAGTTCCTGCATGTAGATAACTAAGCATATACATACTGAAAGTTCCATCTCATGATCCTTTCGATTTGCTACAACTAACCCTAATTGTTAGGTCCGTCGAATCGTCAAGGACTTGGATTATGAGTCTGTCATATGGCCATGACAGAGAGCACACCGCTGCAATGGATATCTGGTAAACCTGCATGGCACAGCTGAAGAAGCACAAACCAGATTGCAGAGACCAAAAACTTAAGATGTAATGTTGTTTTTTCTCATCATTTAACCATTTCATTTTCAAAATGCTTCTGAGAAATGATGCAGGAAGATGAAAACATGTAGATCATTTCATTTGCTAGGATTATTATGCAGTACATCTTCCTGTTTTTGTAAATGAAGTTAAATAAGTGTTGAGTATGCCTTTAGCTCATCCTTACTTCTCCTTATTGTGACATTTTGACAATGGATTGGAATAGGTTTTCGAGTTGGACCGAAGTCGAAAGCGAGGGTTGAGACCGTATGCATCGTGCAAGTTGAACTCGACAAACCGCAAAAGGTGAAGGGTGAATTATGTTCCTTTAGAATGAGAAATGGCTTCCTCTTAACTATTTATAAACTTAAGCTTTTGCCTTTCTATTTGGCTTCCTCTTCTGAAGATTTAGATTTAGGTTTAGATCTAGATTTGCATGGTTGAAATCCTTCCCATTTTGACTCCCTTGCCAACTAGGAGAGTCTCCACAAAGCATCTAATACTTATAGATTCTTTTATGTTATTGAACTCGATCGCCTATTGCATCATCATCTCTATTTAAACGAATAGATCTAAGAAAATCCTATTGTCATGAAGTTGCCCTTTCAATATTATTTTTTAGCAACCTCAACTCTTTTCCACTTGACCATTCTTAGAATTAGGGTTAGAATTCTATTGCTCCTAGGGCATAACTAAGTTGGTTACGACATAGCAGAGTTGTAGAAGATGGTAAGAGTTCAAATCTCGTTGAAATCAAGATAATACTCTCCTCCGTTGTGGTTAATTGCAGCTTCTCGATTTACTTGCGCACAGATGGTCGTGGAACCGATCGTATGGGGTTGTTGGGATGGTGGATTTCACTTTTTACAGAAAAAAGATTAAAATTCTATTAGAGATAAATATTCTATTAATCATCAAGATAAATTAAAAAAACACAAACGACATGTGCAATCACCGTTCCTAACTAATAATATTGAGCATATCTTACAACAATCCCATTTGACCTAAAATTATTATTATTTTCTATGATCGTGAACACAACTACTACACAACTATTAAAGTCAAGCAATTAAAGAAGTAAAGGTAATAAAATTAAAATTAAAAAAATATTATATATAAATATTTATTGATTATAAAATAGTTTTCCTATTTTTAAAAATGGTTTATAAATCGAAGTAAATACCTCTCTCTCGTTAAACATGGGGATTTGCACGAGCACCATCGGGTAAGCGAGGGACCCCACCTCGGCGTCCTCCGTCGCCGCCGGCACCGGCTCCCACTTGTACACCTTCTCCGGCGTCCGGCGGCTGACCTTCACGTAGAGCGCGACGGCGGCCATCGACAGCTTCTCCACCACAAGCATCACCGACATGGTCAGGCACAGCGCCACCGCCGCCCGCATCGCCGGCACCACCACCGCGGCCGCCGCCCGCCGCAGCGCCTCGGCCGCCGAGACGAGGGAGAGGAAGAGACCCAAGGCCTCGCCGGCCATGCTGAGGGTCTCGGTGGCGGAGACGCTGCCTTCTTCCATAGCCGAAGCAACCACCACTCTCCTCTCTCTCTCTCTCTGGTATTTGCAGTGTTCACGGGGAAGACGTTGTACTATGAATAAATAATAATAATAATAATAATAATAATAATAATAAATTTTATTGTTATTTTATTTTTTAAAATGGCGGATGATTCTGTAGATCATGTGAAACCCTAAACAAAGAAATAATGCTATTCATTTTCTTGACTTTGAGTGCTCCTTCTTTGTTTTGTTTTGTTTGTTGACTATTGACGTCATTTTTAATAATAAAATTTTAAAAAATATATTAAAATTATCAAATTAAGAGAAACCAATCTCTAAATTTAATCGAATAAAATTATTTCAAAATAAAAGATATTGCTTTAACAATAATTAAATAAATATTTAAATATAGTCTTAAAATTCTGAGGAAGATGAAAATATATTTTTGAATGATAGTGAATGTATATATTTTTAAAAGATATTTTTTGATTTGATATATTAAAAATCTGATTTGTATATTCTGAATGAAAAATTATGATTTCTTGAAGTTCGGATCCTTATATCACAGTTGTTGAAGATCTCGGAAGGTGTATATTTGTGTTAGTCATGCACTCTATCATAAGGGGAAGTTACAAGAATTACTTTTGATAGTAAGTAGTAGTGTTTGCCATGGAAAAAAACCCGTTTATCGTCAAAGGAGTAAGCATATTAGCATGAAGAACGATAGTATAGAGTTAATTCAACAATCATGAGTGTGTACTATAACACTTCCCGTCTCATTAGTATCGACACACATGATTATTTGTTAGTAGTTAGGCCTCTACGAACATTCAATTCGCAAATCCTAACAACATTTCCAGTGGTAGGAGTTGTTGTAGGAGTTTTTTGAATACAAAAATTTATTCATTTTTTCATTATCAAAAAATCTTTCAATAACTTTTTTATAAATTCCATTCTTCAAAAGATTTATTTTGAATAAAAATATAAATATAGAATGAAATAATGAGAAAGAAGGAGTAGGAAATGATAGGATGGATGGAAAAAATAAAATATTAAAGTTGTATTTATAAGTATTTTTTAAAGATTGATTGGAACTAAATATTTATTTTATTTTTAAAGTCATTATCAAATTTTAAAATAATTTTAATTTTTTTATAAAAAAATAAACATAAAAAAGATCCCCTCCCAATGTTATTAATAGTTAAAACCATCCATTGAGTTTTTTTCCCCCTCCAAAATTAAGAAAAATAATAAATAATAAATAATAAAAAATGACCTCTGAACACATCACCAACTCCATTAATAGCTCATTAATGATCTGTACAATTAATTAATCTTTGCTATTTATTCCTCCAAAGATTGCACATTAATTATAATTTTTTATATATTAAAAAACTGACAAATTATTATTATTATTTTCCATAAAAAATAATTATGAATTGAATGAGTTGCAGGAGTGCATGACTTTTGACCCATCTCCATTTATTACTTTTTAAAACAAAATATATTATTATTATTATGTGTTACTGCTAATTAAGTAATTAATTAGTAGTATTAGTAGTTTAGACCATACATTAACACTAGTGGAAGAGTGGGATTAAGTTTGAAAACTAAAGTTTTGACTTTAATTTTAGGGTTTGAGATTGTTGTTAATCAAGTATGTGTTTCAAAGTTAAGTTTTCTTGACTCAAAAGAAAACTTAGGTTCGATAAATTGTCGATCAAATGGACGAATACTTCTCTTTTGGTAATTGAATGAGAGTTTCTTTTTCTTCAGCTAAAAGAGAAATCGTGCGATCGATCGAGTAAAAGCAAATAAGAAATTGTCAAGGATAGTGGTAGAAGCCTTGTCTTCTATCAATTTCGAAGATGATCGAATCATAAATTCTCGATGCAATGCAACATTTTACCGATCTTGATTCTAAATTATTATTACGAATGATAAATAACACAATTCATCAAGTGAAGAAAGAAAGAACGAGTCTCAGTTTCAATAAATTAATGGATGATTTCTTTTAATGGACAGTTGATCTAAGAACTCTGGACTGATTGGCCACCCGCTATGAGTGCTTCCCGATTTACCTTGATAGTCGATGAAAATTTTTTATGAAACTAAACCATTCACCCCAAGATTAATCAACAAAAGATGAATATTTGATGTCAATCGAATATCAACTGTTTGTTACTCAAACAAGACGATAACACATCTATATTGTTAAAATGAAATAAATATAGTAGGGACGCATCT
Source organism: Curcuma longa (assembly GCF_044706935.1). Lineage (NCBI taxonomy): Eukaryota > Viridiplantae > Streptophyta > Magnoliopsida > Zingiberales > Zingiberaceae > Curcuma > Curcuma longa. The sequence goes on from NC_133863.1 coordinate 9,824,814, forward strand.
ATATAATAGTTGTCCTACAGTTTAGTCCAGTTCAATTGTATTTCTTTAATAGTATAATTAAAGAAGTATAATCATCTATGTAAATTTTTTATTTAGTCTACTAAAGTCCATCCCTTTCACACTCAAAATTTAGTTTGTCATTGTCTCCGAGACAATGGTGAGATAATTATACCCGTCAATGACAGATCAAACATCTAGAGTTCTCTCAAATGGATAGCGAAATCGAAAACACTGACTATTATATTAGATCATCATCTTCACTTCTTTATTTATCTTGGTGATCAATGAAAAACTTTCGTAAGACTAAATTGAGCGTCTCTGAATTCGTCCTCGAATATATTGAATACCTAGAAAAATCTAAAATGTTCGACTGATTTAAATGGAAATGAAAGGAGATAGATCCGATCCATAAATGAATTTAATATGACTTTGAGTCAACGCGTTGACTCGGAATTGATGGCATTGTCAGCCGTCAATGCAGACCAACTCACCTCAGCCTTGCAATCGCTGCAAGCTATTGAAGGAGAGGTCAGAGTGTGACAGGAAGTGTGTATACAGCCACTGCCTTATATTATTATATACCGAAATACCTATTATATATATATATATATATATATATATATATATATATATACAAAATTATATATACCGACCCAGCCATAGTGACAGCCACTGCCTTATATATATATATATTATATATATATATATATTATTTATTATTATTTTCAAAAAAATATATATGAAGAAATATATCACTTTGTATGATCCTGAAAACTAGCCTTGTTTTTTAATTTTAAAATGATGAAAACAAATGAAAAAAAAACAAAAGATTAGGTCAAGACTTTATCGATCGAGTGCTAACATAGTTGAGTTGAGTCGATCGAATAATGCTTTTGGAATGTTATTACCGAGCTTGGTGGGTAATCTTAAGCATTCAACTATATTTGTCGGTATTCGATAAGTCATGTTATAGGCACAATTGTAGTCTTTATTGGGAATTTATCAATCATTATCTCTATTTTGATCCTCAATGAAGTTTTAGCATTAAAGCTTCTCTAATTTTCTCTTCTTCTTCTTTTTCTATGTGTAAATTAGAGCCATTATTGATCTTTCTCGACCCTAATGAAATAGACACAAGAATCAAAATTCATCGTTAAGTATTCTAAAATGTCGATGTTGGTTTCACCCTGACCCTTCCAAGAGAGTATGAGTTCGACATAGCAACGTAGTTGTTTTAGGTCAAGGACTCATGGGGTGTGAATTTGAGATTATATGCCAACTAAATAAGATGGAATCGGGCTCATTGTCATAAACAAGAGGTGCAAATTAAGCCGACTAAGGAGTAGCTATACTAATCACCCTTAAATGATTCTACGCGAATTGACATTTACACATATTTGAGTTAGCGTTCGTGTATTCATGTCCATGAACTCAACTTGTGTGCGAATCAATACTTTCATCTGATCATCTTGTATTAAACCTTTATTACTCAAATAATATGAGGAATTAATTTATGATGGTCTACTTGCAAATAGTCGTCTATATCCATTTTCAATTTATTGTTTGTGAAACTAATTTTCCAACAAATTCAAAGTTATATATGCCAATTACAAAACGTGAAAATGAGTTCATTATCATAAACAAGAGGTGCAAAGCCAACCAAGAAGTAGTCATCTAATCACCCTTAAATGGTTCTAATAATTGATATCTTGCATGTCTTAAAATATGTGACTGTGCGCGACATCAGAATTGGGTTTTTCTGGAGGCCTAGAATAGTAAATAGTATCATTTTATATTTTTTTGACTTACAGTTAAGCCATTTAAAATTTTTTCTTTTGTATTTAGGAGTTGAGTTATAGTATTAAACACAAAAAAATTTTAAAATAAAAATATAAAATATAAAATATAAAATGACAGTATTTACTGTTTCAAGCACTCAAAATTCTTTCGGGTACTCTGATTCTGATGTCGCACACAATTGTGTGTTTTAAGGCGCGTAGGATATCACTCCTCTATATATACACACACACGAGTGCGAGTAAAAATCAAAGCGAACGACCACAAAAGTCTTTCAACTCTCGCCGATAGAAAAGATCAGATCTAGCTACAGCTTCACCATTTGTGGCACCCAAATCTGAACCCTTGATCACCTGGATCCCCCATTAGGGTTCTTCTTATACTTAAAATATTCCCTGCAACAAGCCCCCTCCCTCCCTCCTTCCCTCCCATTGAATGCGACGCGCTTCTGCGACACATCGTCGCTGGCTCGCTCCCTCCCCTCGATTGCAAGCTGACTTTTGAGGTGTCCTCGCCCCTCACTAAATGCACCTATCTGTCTTCTTTGATTCTTCCTTCCTTCCTTCCTTTCTTCCTTTCTTCCTTTCTTCCACTTCGATCGCGCGATCTCCATGGCTAACTAACTAGATCGATGATGGCGGTCAGCTCCTATATATGCATGCCTCCCGAGGGCTGCCAGCTGAGAGAAACACTTCTCTAGTCCTCCTCCTCCTCTTTGTTTCTATGGGACGACGGCCGCCTTGCTGCGACAAGGATGGCGGCGTGAAGAAGGGGCCTTGGACGCCGGAGGAGGACATCCTCTTGGTCTCCTACATCCAACAGCACGGCTCCGGCAACTGGAGGGCTGTTCCTACCAACACTGGTCAGTAGTAGTACTGAGAGCTAGCTAGCTAGGGTTTCATCTCTCCTTAGGAATTAGGGTTTAATTTTGTCGATCTGGGATTGGTTTAGGGTTGTCGAGGTGCAGCAAGAGCTGCCGGCTCCGGTGGACTAACTATCTCCGGCCTGGGATCAAGCGCGGCGCCTTCACCGACCAGGAGGAGAAGCTCATCGTCCACCTCCAAGCTCTTCTCGGCAACCGGTATCGATCGAAATCAATTCGAGATTATTATCCTCAATTGGTAGTGAATTGGATCACTAAGATCTGTTTGTTTGTTTGTTTGTTTGTTGGAAATGGATGGATCAGGTGGGCGGCCATAGCTTCTTATCTTCCGGAGAGAACCGACAACGATATCAAGAACTACTGGAACACACACTTGAAGAAGAAGCTCTGGAACAAGATCGAAGCTTCCGGCACAGACCGACGCGGGGGCGGATCGCCGGTCGGTAGCTCCGTGCCGAAAGCCAAGGGCCAGTGGGAGAGGTGCCTCCAGATGGATGTCGAATTGGCGAAGCGCGCCCTTTCGGAAGCCTTGTCCATGGAGGATCCTATGTCTTCTTCCACAATTGGGGGCGAAAATAGCCCCCGCCGGCCGTCGACCTATGCCGCGAGCACCGAGAACATCTCGCGGCTCCTCGAAGGATGGACGAAGAAGAAAAAGAAGAAAACAACTAGTCCCACCACCTCCACCTCAAGCCAAATGAGCATGAGCGCCTCCAATTGCATAGTGCCGCCGGCGGCGGCGGCAATGTTCCGGTTCGAGGACTATGAGTCCACGGTGCTGGAGGGATCGCCGGAGACGACGACATCAGCTGCCCCCTTCCAGCTCCTGGAATCCTGGTTGTTTGATGAGTGTGTTGTGGGGGAGGAGAAGCAGGAAGAGAGCTTCCTCAGCATGGTGATGAACTAATCACAATTAATTAATTAATTAATTAATTTGTGTGGAATGTAAATTAATTATTATTTTTGATTAATTAATTAATTAAAGAATTTAATTAGGGTTCTTTTAGAATTAATTAGTGCTTATTATTTTCATTGTGGAGTGAAACATGTGAAGCCAAATTGGCAAATTGGAAAACATGGTGGGTCTAATTGAATATGATACTCGAGTATATTCTTTGTCTTCGAGAATAAAATTTTGTAACGTTTCGTAAGAAAGATATAACTTGCACATTTTCTCCTGTATTCTGTTCATAATGTGAAAATACTATATAGTAGTTGCGAAGGTATTGTCATTTCGTTATTGTAGATGCTATCATTTTCTTTAATTTGATAAAAATGTACAAAGATCAAAATAATCGAGCATATTTATTATCGCTAATTGTTGAATAATAGAGTCAAAGATATCGTAAATTGATCGATCGACAAACAAGATGATAGTGAACAAGTTTAGTGTTTAAATTCACAACCCTAACTAAAACTTGAAAAATGATGTATTAGTTAACCAAAATTACTAAACAAATTTGTGTAAGTTCGACAAGTAAACAAATATAGTTTAACGCGATCGATCGATCAAACTTGGCTCGACTACAATCCTACTCAGCAGCGAGCAAACTGTAAATTAATCGAATCAAAGATCTGGCAAGATCAGCAATGGAGGAGAAATTAAGGAAAGTTAAAGTGGTTCTTTAAATGAACCACATGTGAAATTTTTAAAGTCTCTTCTTCTTGATCTCTTCTGCATAAAAACCACTTAATAACCAGAGCTGTAAAGAAAAAGATGCAACTGTTGAAATGAATCGAATCGAATCGAATTAATCAACTCTCGTGGATGACATGAGACCAAGAGGATCAAGAGCTTTGAATGCCACCATTAATGGAGCCACCCCACCTCACATGTGGCCATACAAGAACTAAGAAGCAGCATTTACTCTTTCCTTCCTCCTCTGGCCATTTCAAAGCTTTGTCGAAAGCAATGTTGATGCCCTGGATAATGGTCCCTTCTATGGTTCATCGAACCACATGGCTTGGTTTCGTGTCAACGGACCCATGTGGCGATATACGTGGCATCCCATAAATTAGCTTCTAGACTAGTATTTGGCCTCACATTCAGTTTTCAGAGTACTCAGCCTCCTTTTTAACTTCTAGAGTGCTTGACTTCCCGAACATCCGACTCATCATCACGGGCTCACAAAGCCTTGCACGGGCATGATCGAGCTCTAAACGATGAATTTAATCCCCTAAAAGATTGCAATAGCCACAAAATTTAAGGGGCCGGGATGTGCGCCGACGAGCTCTGATAACAGGTAATTTGAAGGTCCCAAAAATTAAGGTTATGATAACATTATTATCTATAATTTGTGTGTGTGTGTATATATATATATATATATATATATATGATGGGGAGGTCTGAGTGAATTAGGAAGCTTCCCTGTTGATGTATGAGTGCTGCATTAATGCAGGCACCTGCCAAACATGGGCTCCCACATGCAACATGCTTAGCTACTTTCATCTGCCATGCCACCAACCTTGCACCCCCTAACACTACTCCCCTCTCATCCCTCATTAAATGCATTCTCTTTCCTCACTCTATATCTATCCATACCAGAATTCTTCTTCCATAAAAAGATAAAATTTATTATCCTAATAATTTTTCATGATCAATTCTATTAGTACCGATGAAATTAAAATATCTTTACAATAGTATGATATTGTCCACTTTGGACCTAAGCCCTCATGACTTTATTCTTTCCATGTACTTTAGATGTAAGACTATGTTTGCATCCTTACAACCCAACAATTCCCCTCTCAAACAAAGGACCACAGGTCCCTCTCAACGTCGTTTTTGATGTCTGAATCCTCGATCCATCAGGACTTTTTGTCCCTCGGTCCATCCGACCTACTAGGACTTCCCACCTAGCCGTAGCTAGGACTTTTTGCCCCTCGGTTCACTCGACCTACTAGGACTTCCCACCTAGTCGCAACTAGAACTTTTTGCCCCTCGGTCCACCCGACCTACTAGGACTTCTCACCTGGTGTCTGGTCCTCTTGATTCAGACACGGGAGCACCCACTTCCTTTGTTTAAGGCTCAAACCACATGGTTAGATCTGGATTATGGCTCATCCGACGGTTAGTCCGGTGAAGAACGGTCTCGCTCTGATACCACTTGTTAATACCGATGTAATCAAAATATCTCCACGATGGTATGATATTGTCTACTTTGGGCCTAAACCTTCATGGTTTTGTTCTTGGGCTCTTCCCAAAAGACCTCATACCAATGGAGATACTTTCCATCCATTTAACCCCATGATCTTTTCCATGTACTTTAGATATGGGACTATGTTTGCACCCTTGCAACCCAACAAGTTCCACGATCATCTATAAAAAAGTAAATTGAAAAGTTATAGTTGACCACCAATGGCGGAGCCAGCCCGGGTAATTTACCCGGGCTGATTCCAAAATTCTCGGGCTATGCTCTTTATTTCTTCAAGTTTTTCTTTTTTTTTACCCATAAATCCAAAAAAAATTCTTCTTTAATGGTATTGGGCCCCCGGGCTATAGCCCGGGTACCTTTCAAGGTGGCTCCGCCCTTGTTGACCACTATGGAGGAGGGCATTGTCTCAACTTCGTCGAAATTCGACCCTTTGTCCACTTCAACAATTCTGTTCCATCGTAACCAACTCAACTATATATCTCTGAGACATTAAAATATGAGATCTCAAATAATGATATATTATATGTAATCTTCCTGACTTTATAAGAAATTATTTGCTGAGACTTGAATTCATGATATTATAGTTCAACAATAATTTTTCCATTACATCAAGGCTCTCCTTCTATACTTCTCTATTAATTAACAAATAATAATAATGTCATTTGATCAGAGTTTGGAATGTTAGATTTTATCTCCTTTAATTAGTTGGTTTATATGTTAGTTGTGACATATAGATATGTGTCATTAAAAAAATTAAATTTGTTAAGTGATCTAATTAATTATAAAGGATTTGAGTTATTGGATGTAGAGATCATTTATGTATAGAATCTGTTAATTCAAACCATTATTATTAATGGGTTGATAATAAATTATATATATATATATATATATATATCCTCATTGGATTAGAAATTCTGAGAGATCTTTTTGTTGCTCATCGATGAAAAGATTATAACATTATCACTCTAATTTCTCTGGAAGATCAACCCCTCGTTCTCTCTTTTCTTCCATAGGATTCCTGGATTCGTGGACAACACAAAAGGATGATGACTTTTTCGCTACAATCAGGTTCATCATCTCTCTTTTGTATTTATTTTTTGTTATAGATTTTGATATAACTAGATCTCTTGTTATATTATTTTCCTTTATACGAGTTCATACATATTTTAGAATTCATGAACTTAGGAGAATAATTTCCCAACATGAAATCCATATTCTCTTTGTTGGACGATGATGAAAGCTACCTCTAATGATGCGAATGAACTTGTGTGGATTAACATGTACATCAATCTTCTACTCCAAAAACTTGATGTTGATCGATCTTATAAAAGTTAAATTTTGTTTTTGACTCATCAATTTGTAACCAAGTTCCATAGCTTCCACTCGAAAGCTTTTTCTTTTAGGGTTCATTGATAGGAATTTATATCCTACTTTATGATCGTGCTATAGCATATGAATCAACAAGAAACGATTCAAACGATTTAACACAGGATCTTGTTGGAGACTCACTCTAAGCTCATTGTAGAAAGACCATATGTTTGAAAAGTTTTCGAATTCTAACTTTAAAGAATCGCAAAAAAGAAGGCATTTTGTTCTTGCAATGTTAAAATTGTAATGAAGGAAAAACTTTTAGAGTAAACTAGAACACAATGCACAAGGAAAACAATGACTTATCGCGTTCAAACCGCATCCTAAACTCATTGCAAACGACGAAAAGAACTTTACGACATGCTTAAAAAAAGTTTGTATCTAAAATTTTGACAAGCAAAATTTTTCTCATATTTTTGTAATAATTTTATGAGTTTTAGAGGATTTTCTAAGAATAAAATTAATTTTGGTCAATCATAAATGTGTTGTTTAAACTAATATATATATATATTGATTTTTTAACACCGTTTTATTTTTTGAATTTTTAAAATATATTTCCTTTTTATTTTTTATTTATTATTTTATCAAAAAAGCAACAGACCTGACATATAATCTAAATGGGCTGATTGAGCCCAACCTGATCGGACCGGAAAAAACCGGCCTGGGCCGAACGGTCCACTATATAAGGGACAATTCCCAGGCGTAGGGTTTCATCTTGATCCCTCTCTACCTCTGAGCTCGAGCGGCGGCAATGGCGACGGCGCCTTCGGAGTCCGTGCAGTGCTTTGGTCGGAAGAAAACGGCCGTGGCTGTGGCGCACTGCAAGCGCGGGCGTGGACTGATCAAGGTGAACGGCGTGCCGATCGAGCTGGTGAAGCCGGAGATCCTTCGCCTCAAGGCCTTCGAGCCCATCCTCCTTCTCGGGCGGCAGCGCTTCGCGGGCGTCGACCTCCGCATCCGCGTCCGCGGCGGCGGCAAGACCTCTCAGATCTACGCCATCCGCCAGAGCATCGCCAAGGCCCTCGTCGCCTACCACCAGAAGTACGTCGACGAGCAATCTAAGCAGGAAATCAAGGACATACTCGTCCGCTATGATCGCACCCTGCTCGTCGCCGACCCTCGCCGATGCGAGCCAAAGAAGTTTGGTGGCCGTGGCGCGCGCGCCCGCTTCCAGAAGTCCTACCGTTAGAACCATGGCGTCCTGCAGTACGGGTTTTCCCTCAAAGCTTCAACCTTTCTTGCCTGGATTTGCTTTCTGCTTCTGTTAACATGAATTTTGATTAATTATTGGTGTTTTAAGTGTTATTTTAGTTTATATTATGCTTTGCCTGTGACGAAACATTCTCTATTACACTCAATGATATAATTTAAGCTTACTTACTACCTTGATTATGCAAAATTGTTTGGAACATCTGCTACCAAGTATTTTGTTAACATCTTATACTTTTATGCTTGCATTTGTACGTTAACAAAAGTATTTTGTTAGGTTTTGTTTTCATGTCAATAATCGTCTTGTGTACTATACTTTTATGCTTGCATTTGTAAGTTAACAAACCTCTATGAATTGGTTATTGTGGTGAGTTATTCTCTAATTCGTGGAATTAGCCTGGGCATTAGCTATGATCTATTACACATAAAAGGATGATAGATGATCACATTATCGATGATTAGGAGTCCATTTGATTAATTTTATACTGGAACACTGAAGAGCATATGAATGTTATAAGGGATTTCATATGGTGGGAAAAGTTATGGCTGTAGGACACTTACATAGTAAAGTTCTCAATGCTATGAGAGTTTATATTTATCTAATTTGATATTCAAGGATAGAGCATCTAAATCGGTGTATGCTACATGTAAATCACCTACTCGTTCAATTGAATGGTGAATCATGAGTGGATATTCCCTTAACTTCTGTCCTATAATATATTGAAGTTCTATATAGCTTTGTTTAATGATGTTGTGATTGATGAATCTCTGTATTCTAGTAATGTTCATTGGAACAAATCTTTCATTTATTATCAGATAAATCTTTATGATTAAACTCTTAGTAACAAACTGTTGATGTTGCATATCTGGGACTTCACATTAATCCTCATTTATCAACATTCACATACCAAACATTATCACTACCTGATAAATTTTGAAACTAAAAAAAACACCAAGTTATCTGGTTCATCATGTAACTTTACATTTGTGAACTGCTTGAATTTGCTTGATCAACCATTAAAACTGTAACCATGGATCACCATTAGATGATAAAGTCTGTTTGCAGATTCAACCCCAGTTGTAATTTATGGATTGTTTCTCTGCATAACCTAACTGTTCTGATGAATTAGAGGTGCTTGCTAGAGTTACACTTTTTATTTGTATAATATTTTACATATGTGTGTGTTTGTTCTTAAAATGCTTCATTATATTTGTTGGGAAGTCATTGGATTTTGGAAAAAATAGGTATACAAATGAAATTAGGATGGGAATAGGAAAAGCAAGTAAAGCTCTTGGTGTATCCAAATCATGTCTAAGCCACATAAGCGGTGTTGGTACATCGAACCGCATAGCGGGGATGTGCATACTCAAGGAGAGACCAATGTATTAGTATTGGTGAGTTTTAGTGGAATTTAAGAGGCTACATTGAAAGTTATCAATGAGGTGGCTTCAAGATTGTGATCGATTGGTGTGTTCAAATTTCGTAGTCGAAGTTTCGCCCAAGGCTATGATACCATGGTATACGATATATCGAATGTCAAGATACAAGACAATCTCATATTTCATTCATAAAGGATTACATTTCACACCACAATGTGTTGCCACCGAATACGACTCCGCAACATGTACACATAATGTTCTATATGCAACACTAAACATCCGAGAACGATACCGGTCACCTACAAGCTAGTAACCGGAACAGGGTCTCAACTAGGAATGGTCTTTGTATGCGAAACTTATTTCCAAGAAGATGATACACATACACAGCTGGGAACTATAACATCTTAAACAGAAAGTACCTGGCAGCTGATGAATTCTGCTGCACCAAAATTCTTGGTGCCAATGACCTCCCAAAAGTCAGGGTCTTCTGCCTTTCGAAACTTCTCAGGGTTTAGACTCGGTAAGACGCTTGCGGAAGAAGCCGAAACATCCACCGTCAAGACGGAAGTATCATTGTTAATCCCTTTCATGATCAGATGGAGCTTGCCCAGGAAACTGGCAAGCAAATATGGGGTTTCACAATTGCTCAAGTCATGGAATGGCACTTTTCCTATAACCACTTTCCACACATCCTCCTTATCGTCATACACCTTTATCTGGGCTGCGCCCTCTGAAGAACCAGAGGGGTCCAAGGCATACAATTCGCCGTTCACCACTGCGCTCAACATGGTCTCGGCCTGCTTACCTGGCCAGCCCTCACCCATGCCGGCCGGCATCTCCGACCATGTGTTAGTTCTGGGATCGTATATCTCACCGCTAACATCACCGTAGAACGGCCAAGAATACAAACTCTGAGGGACACACAGCCTGCCCCTATAAGAAGCCACACCAACTGCAACAGGCTCTAGTAACTCAGCTAAGAAAGCTGTAGGTAATACCTGACCTTTCGAGAACGGCACGGTCGGCATCGCCGTCCATGTGTCGGTTCGAGGATCGTATACTTCAGCAGTTTGAAGCGGAGACAAACCTCCCTTGACTCTCCTAATCCCGCCAACGGCATACAGCTTGTCGTCTAACATACTGATCTTACAGAAAGCCCTTCCTTCTGTCATCGAACTCGATTCTTGCCATGAATTCGTGCAAGGATTGTACCTCCAAACACATCTGATTGTCGAAAATCTGGAGAATCCCCCCAGAACATAGAGACATCCGGCGACCGCGCCGACGGAGCAACCGCAAAATGGCATTTTCATTGAAGCATCATTCTTCCCAGCCCAACCTCTAACAGTTTCAGTGATCTTGATGCTTGAATCTATCAGGCTTCGCATGCACAGCCCCGAGAAGCCTCGCCGGGACTCGTCTTCGAAGGCGATCGCCGGCATCGGCGGCACCCTCTGCCACCGGCCGGACGAAGGATCCAAGCCATGCCAAGCAAGCTGATCTTCTAGCTTTGTCAGAATGTAAAGCCATTCTTCAGTTCTTCCTAGTTCTTTCCTCAATTGGTAAACCTCCGGCCCGCCTATGGCGGCTTTCCAACTCCGAGATACCATCTTCATCTTCAGGTAGCAAATTCTAGGAACCCTAGCAATGATCTCCAGTGAGATCTCATCTGGTAGACCAGGGATCAACCTGTTGTTTTCACCATCACAATTGGCCGATGTCTTTGCCCTCTTGCACCAGTCCATTCCAGAACAGCTATAATCCTCTATCGGTTGATCTTTCCTGCGAGTGAAGCTCAAGAATGAACCCATTTACCTTCTTCTTCTTCTTCTTCTTTACCTTGTGATCTCAGATGCAGTCTGAAAGGAGTTGAGCGATTGATTAGGGTAAAAGAAAAGGGGAAGAAATTCTTCAGCGGAAGAACAGAAAAAGTAACCTAGAAACGCAGTAAGAGGGCGAAATCGAACAGAACAGGGAAAACACAACAGCGCGGGATCACATGAACCCTAAAGAATGCTGCAATCCAAATCCTTGAATCAAGAAGCGGGGCGTACCTGGAGAACGACAGATCGACGACTCCGCTCGTCAAGGTATCATCGATCATTCCTTCGCCAATTGCAAGCAGATGGAGTAGCTTGACCTCGTTGTCGTTTTCCCTCTTCGTCTCCGTGCTTTATCCCTACTTTATTCTGCCGCAGCGCCATTATTTTCCTGAAAGTTTCTATGATTAGCAATCTGGACTGGATCAAAACCATGCGTCCACAGATCAGATCTTCCCGCTCGCTTTCTTCCGATCGTCGTCTTCCAATTTTGCGGCACTCCGTTTCCACATTTTCGATCCGGATTTTTCCAATTTTGCGGCTGTGTTCTTTGTTTCCCATTCTCTCTTCCGGAAGTATGTGACCAGCATTGCTCTCCGATCGACACGTGGGAAATGGTTCATTTTTTTTTCATTCACCCTATTGTGAAAAGTCCTAAATACCCATCCAAATTTTTTTTTTATCTCAGTCGTATAAATCTTTTCTTATTCAGCTCGTTAATGTTCATGATCATAAAAATCATACAACGATGTAGTAGAGTTGTAGAAGAGGGCAAAAGTTTGAATTCTGGTGAAGTCAGGTAATACCCTCCTGCGTCGTAATCAACTGTAGTTTCTTGATTTATCTTCTCACAGATGGTCATGGAGTTGACTGTGTAGGACCGTTAAGGTGACAGATTCTACCTTTTTACAGAAGAAGATAATCATACAATTATACTTTTGATGGGGTAATAAGCCGTTAAGATGATAAATTTCACATTTTTTATAATAAATGAAGATCATAAATCAATATGGTGCATAAAATACTTTAAAAAATAAATAAGATAATTAATATTTAAATTTCAATAAAAATAAATAGCTGAAGAGATTGTTTATCTCTTGGATTAATTTGACTAAAGAAAATGTCAATGAACAAAAACTAGCAAACTATCTTCATAGACAAACACATTGAACTTATAAATAAACTCTCAAAATAAATAAATTTATAATATTAAATTTATTAATCAACTAACTAAATTTAAATTAAACTCAAGCTATGTATAAGAGAAATGGTGAGTTGGTTAGGTCCAACAATCATCCAACATCTAGAGTTTAAAACTCAACTAAATTTATAAGAATTTTCTTTCAAATGTATAGCATATTAAAAGTATATGAAAAAGATCATAGGATTATAAGATAAAAAGATATCTCCATTAATAAAAAATTCTTTTGAGATAAAATTTAAAAATAAAACATGAGAAGTTTAGGTTTAAAATGGATAATATTATATCATTATAGAGATATATAAATTCCATTAGTCCCATAAAACACGTGCCCAATCACAGTGGAAAAAAAGTAATCTCAATTGAAATATAGTGATTCTTCTTTTGAGAAAAGGGTTTTTGGAATTACAATTAAAATTTTATATTGAAAAAATACATTAAAAATTTATGAAATTATAAAATGATAAGATATTATCTTAAAGTGAATATCGATCTAATATAATAGATTTGAGAATAGGGTCAGATGGATACCTTCGAGATTAATCAGATCGTGAGAATCGGATATCTGCGCTATAAAAAAAGAAAATAATTGGATTTGTTATTATTTATTTATTTTTGAGTTTATCTCTTTATTACTTCACTAGACGCTAATGTCTCCAGGTCATCTCGATCTATTGTTTATCATATTATACGCTCGTGCAATTACTATAAAATAAAGTCAACGGCTGACTCAGCAAGAAAATATATCCAATATTTAATACAACCATAAATCACGCAGCCATTTGTGAATGCTATTCACAGTTCAAGCTTCCTAACGTGGTCGATCGATCCCTCTCCAAGTTAACATATCAACCCTACTGAAAGGATAATGATATACATCAAAATAAAATGATATGATAGAAATGCAACGGAAGTCTTCTACATAAATGTGATAGGAACTCGCGTCCTATCCCATAGAAAAATAAAGAAAAGGAAGGAAGAAAAGGAATGAAAAAACTTGGAAAGGATCTGACCTCCAATAATTAATAGAATTGATTAATCAAAATATTTTACTTCATTACTCGATTCTAAAAGATTACATAATGACTCTATATAGTTTTACAATAATACCAAGTGTCCAAGTCAATAAAAAATATTAATAAATCTAATAACCTATTCAAAGAATAATTATTAATAAATATAACAACCTTATCTAAATTAATAGGAAATCTAATAACATATTTTAAAAGATAATATTTTAAAGGATTTATTTGAATAAATCTATCTAAGGATCGTATCAAAATAAACAACTAAAGCTCTTTCTTAATAGAAAAGAAAGGAGGAAGTAGTAGAAGTAGGAAATAAATAATACTGAAAGACATTTGGGTAAATACTTTGGGCCTAAGTCATCATTTCACAATAGTATGATATTACTTTGGGCCTAAGCCCTCGTGACTTTGTTCTTGGGCTCTCCCAAAAGGCCTCATACCAATGGAGATACTACCATCCTTTTAAACCCATAATATTTTCCATGTGTTTTAGATGTAGGCGACCTATTAGGACTTCTTACCTGATGTCTGGTCCTCTTGATTCAGACACGGGAGCACTCACTTCCTTTGTTTTAAGGTTCAACCCGCATGGTTAAATCTGGATTATGACTCTTCTGGCGGTTAGTCTGGTGAAGAGCGGTCTCGCTCTAATACCACTTGTAAGAATCGAGAAATCAAAATATCTCCATAATAGTATGATATTGTCCACTTTGGACCTAAGCCCTCATGGCTTTGTTCTTGGGCTCTCCCCGAAAGGCCTCATACCAATGTAGATACTTTCCATCCTTTTAAACTAATGATCTTTTCTATGTATTTTAGATGTGGAACTATGTTTGCACCCTTGTAACCCAACAAAATATACATGATAAAATAGTGAAATCAGCTATTTTTTAATTAAAAAAATTAAAATAGGATATCCCTTCCATGGTTTAAAAATAAAGAGGTGTCCTTTTAATTTTCATGCAATAAATTTTGATTTTTTTTGTGTGTTTATTCTGAAGTGACATAAATAAATGTTGTATTTCACTATACAAAATTTTTTTTGCTAGTATTAATAAATTATTTTGAATCTATCTATTCTAGTATAAATGTCTATCTATTTGTCAAATCTAAAATAGAAATAAAAGTAAGAATTAAATTAAAATTATAAATTGTAGTGTAAATGTCGATATAGTTAAAACTAGAGAAAAAAAATGATATCTCTTATTTTTATTATCATTAAAAGAATGCCTATTTTTAAAAATATTATAAGGGCATTTTATCTCATTTTTATTACCTAAAATACTTTTATTCTATTAGGTTGAATATATCATTGCAAGATCTTGATTATTTTATATATTAACATAAATTAAATAATTAGCATAAAATTCTAAATTTTCTCCAACACATTATATATATATATAATAGATTAAATATAATTATTCTAAATAATTATATTCTTATTATTATTGAACTAATCAAATCATGAATAATAGTTCCATGAATTTTATTTTGCACTATAATTCTTATAAATAATCAATTAGATAATTTAATTTAGACTTAGTCATAACTTTTGATTACTCAAAATAATTTATTAATTTTATTATATTTCACTAAAATAAAGAGATTGAACTCTTAATCTAATTAGAGTTATTGAAATTTATAATCAATAAAAATATCTTTTAATTGATCGATATAATATATCATCAACTAGAATATTTAAAATAGGATATCATAATTAAAATGCCCTTATTCGATCTTCATAATTAAAGTTGAATTAACCATAATCTATTCCATATTAAGAATAATACATGTCACTTTAATTTTAAATTCTAAAATATTGAGATTTTGCTCGATAGTTTGATCTCGTCCATTGGTGTTTCAAGGAACTTCAAGTTAGTCGAAGTTTATTATCGTGTTATGAATGATAGAGTCTAACGCGCGCATTAAATTTAAAATGCATCTCTAATTTTATTACCAAGCTAAAAATAGACTTCAATAAAATTATGACCTTGTTAAAATAAATTATTCATATTTATTTATTAATTACATGCCAAAATATTTCTATATATATTTAACAACTTAACCACTCCATTTAGAATATTAACACAATTCATGGAAAGAAGACAATTCGATTAAGAGCAATGGTTTACATTGGAGTCATATTTTAATAACATAACATGTTACACGTTCGTTGGGTGAGAAACATCTTAATTATTGGACAAAAATTAAAAGAGCATCTCTAAGTAAAAAAGGTATCTTATCACATATTTTATTTTAAGAATATTCTTTATTCTAGCATTGTTGTTGTATCTACTATAATGTGTAACGTCTAATATAATATTATTATAATATTATAAGAACTACTTAGTAGTTTCTATAATTATTTTAAAGTAATTTTATCAAGTTGATAAAGAAATTTTCATATAATAATATTTAGAATTTAAGATTTTGAGTTCAAGATTTTAGGGTATGTGATTTAACTACAATTGTGTTGAGTTTTTAGGGTTTATGATTTAACTATAATTGTATAGCAACTATTTAAGTAGCTATTGCAACTATTTTAAAGTAATTTTGATCAATTTAAATGATTTTGATAAAGTTTAGATAATTTTGATCAAGTTGATAAATAATATTATGATATAATAATAATGCTTTATATATAGTAATTTTGATTAAATTGAAATAGATGATTTTTCATGTTATATCAACAATGATAGTTGCTACACAATTATAGCTAAATTTTAAATTCTAAATCTTAAACTCTGAATACTATCATATCAAAATACTTTTTATCAGTTAAATTAAAATTATTTAAAGTTTATCAAAATTATTTTAAATTAATCAAAAAATAACTTTAAAATAGTTGTAAAAGTTGCAGAGTGGCTGCTACAATACTACAACAGTATTGTATTAAGTGTTACACGTTGTAACAACTACAATAATATTGAAAATAAAGAACAACGTTATAGTAACTACTTAGTAGTTGTATAACAACAATGAAATAAAAAATATTCTCTAGATAAACCCTTTTTTATTAGACACCCTTTTATTATTTTTTTAAAAATACTTTTTTTAAAAAAAAAATTATTTTTATTGTAATCTTCTTATGAGTTGCACTAATCTAAGGATGGACGGTCTGATCCTACATTCCGTCCATCAAGTAAATCCAGATAAGTTGTAAATGAGTCAAGCCGAGACAAACTTTGTGATGTTCAAGTTTGTTTGATAATATAATCAAACCAAGTCAAGTATAAAATGAATCAAACTTTTGAAATAATTATTCAAGTTTTGCTTATTTTTATGAGCTTGAATTTCGTTTAAAACTTGATTTAAGCTTTGTTCATTTAGATACTATTAAGCTCTCAATTCAAGCTTACTTGATTATTTAAAGTTTTTACATTTTGAGTTTGTTTGGTTGGTTATTGAGTTTGATACGAAGTTGAACACATGTATTCAAGCTTGTATGTTTAGTTTAATGAGTTATTCAAACTTTTTATGTGTATTGAATGAACTAAGCTGAACACTAAACTTGTTTACGAATATTCGATTCATTTACCATCCTAAATTCAAGACGCGTGGTGATTCCTAGCATAGTGATCTAACATCACCAGTAGTTCAATCGTCATAGGTGTGCCCAACATGGGAATTGAATCTTAGCTACTTGGGAATGCATTCGATCTCTTACCACCACATCAAATACTGAGATTTTTTTTTTTACATTTTAAGTTTGTTTGGTTGGTTATTGAGTTTGATACGAGTTAAACACATATATATTCAAACTTATTTGTTTAGTTTAACAAGTTATTCAAGCTTATTTATTTAATTAATCTTATGTGTATTGAACGCTCTTACCAACTGAACATTAAACTTGTTCACAAACATTCGATTCATTTACAATTCTAAATTCAAGAAGCATAGTGGTTTTTGACGTAGTAATTCAATATCACCAATAGTTTAATATCGTAGGTGCGTCCTATGTGGAAATTAAATCCTAATTACTTGGGAATGCATTATGTCAAATATTGAGATTTTTTTTAATATAAAATATATTTTTTTGATAAAAAATTTAAGACGAGGATTAGTGAGATCCTTAAGATCATCTGAAGATTATTAAAATAATAAATAAAATATCGATTAAATTGGATAAATACGTAAAATGAAGAGTATGTGGTGGCTATTTTACAGTTCACATGACTCGAGGCCATGGCTTTCTCTTTCCTCCCTCTGCAAATCCTCCACCTTTATTTTGCTTGTCTCACTCTGCCTCTCTCTCTCTCTCTCTGGCGGCCTCGTGCTCGTCCTCTTCCTCCCGCACGGTGCGAGGAAGAAGAGGGTGTCCAGGTGGTCTTGCTGATGAGCTCCAGCAGGCTTCCGGCCAAAACAGCTGCATCGTTCCGCCGCCAGAGTCCTGTTTTTCAGCGCAGCGCCGGATCCTGAAGCCAAGACGAGATTTTGGGAGGAAAGGTCGGGGCTTGGCGACGGGAATGTGACGATAGAGGCGAGCATTTTGTGCGGATTGGCTCCCTTGGCCGGCCGAAAAGGTCCATTCTTGGCCATTGTCTTTTCGTTGATTCCAGTATTTCGGATTTCTCGCAAACCCAAAGAATTCTATTTGCGGTTCGGAAGTTGCATAGGGTTTCATGATCTGAGTAGGGTTTTGTTTAGGGATTTCAAGAGATTTCTGTTAAGAAATTTGTAGGCGTAGGAAGCAGTTAGATTCCAAATCGAGATGGGTACTTCGGCATCGAAACCATCTAAAAATGGCGTTTTGCTGCTCTGCAAATATCGTATAGAGCACACCAAGCAGGTCATTGATTCGAGGTATGCTCTATCGGCAGCCCACCTCTCTTACATCCAGTCCCTTCGCAGCTTTGGAGCTGCCCTCAGGCAGTTTGCAGAGGCCGACCTTTTGGTAGAATCAGCACTTTCTACTTCTGAAATTGACAAATCTCCATCACATTCCTCTTATGCATCACCATCGCCTTCGCGGTTTGTTGAGTGTGTTGGTTCTCCATTAAGTGCAAGTCCATTGACACCCACAGCTGCCAATGTGAGCTATATGAGGGCAACAGGGTCCTCCTCTATAAATGTGACACTTGATCATCAATCAGCAAACCATTTTGTCGGAGAGGATTCTCTTACTTTCCCCCTTCCACCGCCACCGCCGCCTCCTCTTGATGTCAATTCATCGTGGGACTTCTTTGATCCCGCGGGAGTCGCTGGCAAAGTCAGCGTGCCAACTACAGAATGCCATCAGACTTCAAAAGTTTGTAGGATGGTAGGTTTGAGACAGATAAAGGAAGCAGAAGTTGCTTCTTTCAAAGAAGAGGTGCTTGATATCGACAAGAAGAAGATGGAGGACAAATCTTGCTTGGAGATGACAAATCAAGAACCTCATTCCACTGACTCGGGACAGGAAAAGAGTCATAAGGACAGAGAAACAAAGCCTGCCTCCACTGGTCTTAGTGGATCGGTCGATGCTATGGTTACAATTGCTGGAGCTAATAATAAGCTGCCGAAGGAAATATGTCCAGAAAGGGAAGATTTTTCTGAGTTCATTACGCATCGAGCTAAAGATTTTGTGTCCAGTATGAGGGACATTGAGAACCGATTTCTTCGTGCTGCTGAAGCTGGCGCTGAGGTTTCAAGGATGCTTGAGACGAAGAGGATCAAGCTTGGCATCTCTACTGAGGCAATAGGTGGATCTATACATATTATACAACTTTTTTTCCATTAGTTTTATTGCATTACTGATGTCTCATTTGTCGTCTTCATGAAATTCTCGGTTCCACAGGTAGACCTCATGCTCACCAAGCTCTGGTGATATTAAATCAGGTTTGTTGTACGGGAGAAACTTCCCAGAAGTATAAAGGTTAGAAGTAACAAATTTCATGCAAGATTGTGCATTCTTATCTTTAACGTAACATACGGTTTACTGATAATTTACCTTATTGCTTTGAACTTGATGGGTTGCTTAGATTCTAACCAGAATGCTGCGAAAATCATCACTTGGAACCGTTCCATCTCTTCTTTCTCATCATCATCCAAAAGTCCTCTTGCAACAGCTACCCACGATGATGCTGGAGATGCTGGTAGTGATTTTGTTGATGAGTTTTCTATGATATCAGGAAGCCATTCATCGACACTAGAAAGACTATATGCATGGGAACGGAAACTATACGATGAAATCAAGGTACTAGTTTGAATGATTTGAAATTACAAGTTTCACCGGTTGAATAATCATACACTTTTGGTAATGACCTAGTTTACATGATTCGATGTTGCACTTAGTATGCCAATTAGTTATCGAGCGCCCAATCGTATGAACTAATTGCTACTCGTTTTGGTTAGTCACGTTATCGTATCTTCTGTTATTTCAGGCTAGTGAGTATATCAGGAGGGCATATGATCAGAAGTGCAACCAACTCAGGCATCAAGTTGCCAGAGATTTAAGTGCAGCAGTAATTGACAAAACCAGGGCTGTCGTCAAGGATCTGCACTCTCGATTGAGGGTGGCCATTCATTCAGTTGATTCAATTTCAAAAAGAATTGAGAAGATGCGAGATGAAGAACTACTTCCGCAGCTGATGGAGCTCGTACAAGGGTATGCTTTTTTAATCCTTCATTTGTGATATCAGCACACTAAAAATGGTCATGCTAAACATAAACTGCCAAACTGATTTGAACTACATCATACTCCTTTATTTGTTAATTACAACAATGGCTATGAGTAGTTTGAAAGTCCCGTAGTTCAACCTTTCTCAAAGAGATCACAATCTCAAAAACAAGTAAGAAAAAACGGTTGTTACACTTGCTCTTTTCACGATCACTTGCAACACGTGTAATTAGATAGAAAAAAAATGAACTCAATAAGAGTAAAAATTGTATAGAATTTCTTGCTAGACTTCTCCAGTCACTTGCTCTTGTAATTCTCAATTTGTATGAACATGGTTCAATGTGATGTATTGCAATCATAAAATGACACCCTTTCATAAACAAACGTGCAATGGTTAAAGAATGATAAAGATAAAATGTCAAACTTTATCGATGATAGTTAACAAGGTTGTAATTTGCGGCTGTGGTGATAGTTAATCTCCACTATTACCTCATAGTAACAACAAAGTGAAGATCCATGTGCTGAATTTCTGTGTACTGATTGTGATTGTAGTGCAATTTTGCAGTATTTTGCATCAATTAGGTGACAGCTTTTTCATATGAACATTATGGTATCACAATCGAATCTCAAATACGTAAAATGTCGAATTCAATATGTTATATGATGTGAGCAGGAGATCGATGCATTTTTAATCCGAACTTACCTTTGTTCTGTCTAGTGTCTATAGTGTGTGATCATATAATCTAAAACTAGCAGTAATCTTTCAGGTTGACAAAGATGTGGAAAGCAATGCTCGAATGCCATCACACACAATTCATCAAAATATCATTGGCTTACCATGCGAAGACCTCGGCAGCTGCAACACAAAGTGAAGTTTACAAGCAGGCTTTGATTCACCTAGAACGCGAACTTGAATACTTCGGCTCCCGCTTTCTGAACTGGGATGATGCTCATAAGTCCTATGTGGAAGCACTCAATGGCTGGCTTCAAAAATGTATTTTGCAACCTCAGGAACGCAGAAAAGGAAGGAAGAAGCCTCTCTTTCCGCCTCGTCAAGCCATTTCTCCGCCGATATTTGTAGTTTGCAGTGATTGGCTTTCAGGACTCAACTCACTTCCTGCCGAAGAACTCCTTGATTCAATCAAGGGCGCCGTGTCGGTTATTCACAATGCATTAGAGCATCAAGTAGAACACAAGGAAATAGACAAAGTGCCAGATGAGCTAGAAAAACTCAGAGAACCCGAGAGCAAGGAAGATAGCAATTGCAAGAAACATTTAAACTTGGATAATCTTCAAGCAAGCTTGACGAGGGTATTCGATAGGCTGACGAAGTTCTCAGAGGGTGCCCTGAAAGTTTATGAAGATGTTAAGCAGAGTGACGAGATTGCGCGTGTTGCGTATTCAAACGTCGGGTTGAGGTACCTGCTTTAGATGTTCTTATGTAAGATGATTACCGGTATTCAGTGGTACAAGTTTAGTTTTTGCTATGCTCGTCGAAAATCTGTGTAGTTATAAATGAGGAACTGCACATTCTTTTGTTGGTTCAGTCACAGTCTAATGCTCTGGTGTGGTTTCTTTTGTAGAAGTTTGAGGTTTTCACTACTTTGAGATGAACTATCAATTGGCCTTTGGTTTACCTGACTGACTTTGTTTTGAATCTTTGAGATGGAGCTTGTTTGCTGAAGATCTTAAGATCAAAAGAGTCGAGATTGATGCTCGATCGAGCTTCAAGCCCATTCGAGCACACAAGATCGACTCGCGAAGGATCTTCCCTACTTCCTCAAACAAGATCAAAGTATGTACCTACGAATGTCACCGCGGTTGACATTCGATACGACCGACCAATGCTTCAACCACTCCTTGCAAGTCTAGAAGAAAGCTATAGTTCCGACTTTTCGATATGTATACACACAAGGTATGGATTACTCTAGTAGCTTTATATGATCAATTGTTTGAGTTTTGTATGTACATTTGTTTACTCAATCCAAAACCTAAATTGCTTACAAAAGATAATCGAGCTATTAAGGAGTTACATATAAGTCCTCTTATCATTGAGCAAATATCGTATGGTTTGCTAGAACGAACGAATGAAAAATTATGTTTCGCTTTTATATGATCTTATTTTTACAAAATTAAACATTTTAATCATATTATTAGACCATATTGCAATAATGTGGTTGGCATAAAATTATATAATTTTTTATTAATATTATATCGTTACATATATTAACTTTTTTAATTTATAATTAAAAATGTATGACAATTGTAATAAACCAACCAATTTAGGATCAGGAATTATTCGTCGGACATCCTTCAGTGGCCCGACCCAACCGCTGCCCGCCACGTCACAACACGGAAACATTTCACCTACCGTTCCAACTCGATCGCGATCGCTGCCTTCTCCGCTAGAAAATTCCAAATCGGAGAGATCGATCGGGGGAAAGCGGAGCAGCAGCAGGAGGAACCCTAGGGATTCTCTTCTCCTGATCCGTCGTAGTATCTTGGAAAGCCCTAGGAAGCGCGCTTGGATTGAGGCCTGCGGAGGTGGATGGTGATGGGCGCGACGGGGTCGAAGCTGGAGAAGGCCCTCGGCGAGCAGTTCCCTGAAGGAGAGCGCTACTTTGGGTTGGAGAACTTCGGTAACACCTGCTACTGCAACAGCGTCTTGCAGGTTTTTCTTTCCCCCTTTTAGGTATTTGGGTATCATTTGTGTTGCTTGATTCGTTAGTTTGGCTTACTTCATCTTGATGGGAATTGCAAAAAGAATGACTTTGTTAAGTTTGGTTGCATTTCATGCGCTTCTTTGCTCCAAATCTTTACTTGGGTATGCAATTAGGCTTAAAATCGATGTGTAGTTTGAAATTCTTGTTGTTATGCAGCATCTTTACTTGGAATAATTATGGATCATTGTGTGCAGGCACTTTATTTTTGTGTTCCATTCCGTGAGCAATTGCTGGAGTATTATGAAAACAAAAAAAGCCTTGTAGAGGCAGATGAAAACCTTCTGACATGTCTGGCAGATCTGTTTTCCCAGGTATGTGATTGGTTAGTGAATGTGATTTACCCCCTAATAATTATTGTTCTAGTTACTTTTGTTTATACATTTAAAAGGTCTCTCCCAGGTATTGATTTCCTCTCAAATTTGTAGCCACTATTGAAGTGTTTGAATTTTGTTTCTCATCGGTGCTGCTTCTATAGTCTATATATGCTTGATTGACAAACTCTCGTAACTATGCTATTGATTGACCTGAATTACCCACACTCGACTATTTATGCTGATACTATCTTCATTTAAATTCTTTGATAATTTTCTTACTGTAAAATTGCTCCTCACATACATTGGGCATATTCTTGAAAAAACTGATACAGATCTGCTCTCAAAAGAAGAAAACTGGTGTTGTCTCTCCTAGGCGTTTTGTACAAAGAGTAAAGAAAGAAAACGAGCTCTTCCGCAGCTATATGCATCAGGTAAATCAGTTTTGAAGCTCTCTATATTATACTTTGTCGATAACTTAACATAAATATAATCTTCTATTGGTATGGATAAAGCTAGCTCTAATTAGCAAAATGTTCTAGCTTATTCAGAGTTGTCTCTCTGGGTGTTTGTAGGATGCTCATGAGTTTCTGAACTTTTTGCTAAATGAGCTTGTTGATATTCTGGAGAAAGAGCGTAATAATGCAAAGTCTTCCCCTGATGGCTCATTGGCGTTAGCTCAAGATGCAAGTGACACAAAAAATACTCTAGCCAATGGTGTAAAGAAAGAACCCTTTGTTACATGGGTTCACAAAAGTTTTCAGGTAACTCAAATTATTGTCTTCTCTGATAATAGTAGATACATGTAGAAACCCTGAATCCTGATCAGTTACAGATCCACCCCGTTGTTGTCTGTCACCATTTCCACATTTTTTTATTCAGGGCATTTTAACGAATGAAACGAGATGCCTACGATGTGAAACTGTTACTGCAAGAGATGAGACATTTTTTGACCTAAGCCTTGACATTGAGCAAAACAGTTCCATAACAAGTTGTCTCAAGAATTTTAGCTCGACAGAGACTTTAAATGCAGAGGATAAATTCTTCTGTGATAAATGCTGCAGGTGATGTATCTACATGGCTTCTATAATTTACATTATGCTCATCTCGCCTTGGCATTCACTGTTCTTGTTTCTACCTTCTTTTTGCATTTATTTGCATTGCTGACTAACAATCTGCAGGTGCTACTTTTTTGTATGTCTAATATTTAGTTAAATCAGAAATGCTGTGTTCCATTTCTTTACATTGCCTATTAGGGATGAAATTCTTTTGGTCTGTTTACTTTTTTATTTCTTTTAGAATATATGTTTAGTTTGATGAATGATAATTATATGATAATGATAATGATAATAATTAAAAAGGACTTTTGTACTCGGGAGTTAAAAGAATGCTATATAATTAAATATTTTTCAAATGATATAGTATAAAAAAATATTTGCTAAAGTAAATGCCAATCTTTAAAATGCTTAGTTGAATTTAAATATAATATCTAGGTTGCTGGGATCAACATCCTATGTAGAAACAGTAAGCACAAATAGGATTTAATTGTAAGTTGCTAAGATCCTAATGCAATTCAGATCCCACATGGGAATTAGATCGTTTAGGTTGCGAGATTGTAAGATTTGAATCACCATCTTTACTATCATGGTGTCAATACACATGCACACACATCTAGATGTGATATCTCTTTTCATGGTGTCTACTGAATGATTCATTCCCTTCCCTTCTCTTCCGTCCCTTCGTCCTTTTAAGTTGAAAAGCTGTTATGTTGTCAAGGTATATTTTTAGTTATGACCTGTTTTGATTAGAGTAGTGGGGCTATTGAACTATTTAATGAAGACTAATCAATGATGATATGAAAATTTAAGAAAGAATATTAAATCAACTTAACTCTTGAGCAATGAGAGATGTCTACTTCATTTCCTTGAACCTCAAAGGCTTCATCTTTAGAACTTAATATGTTAGATCCTTGATGAAAAAGGCGAACCATGCCAATGTCTGTTCCATGTTGATTTGGTACTTCATTTTGACTTTGAGGTCACAAAAGTATATATATTTAGTGAATTAGTAGAATATGGAGATGTTGATTTGGACTTGGTAGTAGTTTCATGATCACACATTTCCATCAACGACCTCCATTTTTCACACATTTTGATATTAGAATGCAATGTCTACAATAGTAGTTAAGCAGGATAAAGATCTGCCATCGATCGATGAGTACTTATCTTGTTGATAACTTGCTGCATGATAATTTGTCTTGGTAATTGACAATGTAAGTATGTTCTTTGCAAGTCAGTTTGCAGGAGGCTCAAAAGAGGATGAAGATCAAGAAGCCCCCAAACATCCTAGTAATGCATCTCAAGCGCTTCAAATACATCGAGCAGCTCGGCCGTAACAAGAAGCTCTCCTACCGGGTTGTCTTCCCTTTGGAGTTGAAGCTCAACAACACCATAGAAGATTCCGACATCGAGTATTCACTCTTTTCCGTTGTGGTTCACGTCGGAAGTGGTCCCAACCACGGTCACTACATCAGTCTCGTCAAGAGCCACAACCACTGGCTGTTCTTCGACGACGAAAATGTGGAGATGATTGATGAATCTGCCGTGCAAACCTTCTTCGGGTCCGCGCAGGAGTACTCGAGCAACACCGATCACGGGTACATCCTGTTCTATGAGAGTCTCACCAGCAGGAGCTGAAGAGCAATGAGCAGACAATTTTCAAATTTGTGAAGCTACTTCATTCCTCAATGAGAAGAAAGGATGCAGCATATAGTGTATCGTTGAAGCTCTTGCTCTCTCTTTCGAAATAACAAGGAACTTACATGAACATCAAACTTCGATACAGGAGAGACGATAGAGATGGATTGTTGTATGACAATTGAAATTTACCTTCTTCCTTTTTTTTGTTTAAATTATGACATTTTTTTGAAAGGAATATTTATTGTAATGTTATTGTTAATGTGATGAGCCTTTGAGATTTACACATTGTTTTTTGTCATACTTGGAGCCTTCATAGTGAAGAAAAACCTTTTTTCTTTTTCATATTGACTCGGGCAAAAATTGTGTATTTTTAAGTATTCACTCTTAGCTCTCGGAGTATAGCTGAATTAGTTACGATGGAGCAGATTTGTAGAAGAAGACAAGAGTTTGAATTTCGATGAAATTAAGTAATACTCTTTTCCGTGTGGGGCCGTTGAAGTAGCGGATTTTATTCACTCTTAAATTTTATTTTTATTATTGAAAAGAAATGCTTATATTTAATAAGCAAATTTTTATGAATTAAAATAGAATTACTAAATGTGGATAAAGGAGTAAAAAATTTCAAAAAATCATTATTTCATTTATTTTAAAAATAAAAAACATTTAATATTAAAACAAATAGAGTCGCCTCAGGACCCGAACAAGCTACCCACGTGTCAAAGATCCAACACGGAATTGGATTAGTTTTTTGAAAGAGACTTTGCAGGGGATCTTTTCCAACCTGCAGTGCGGGCAGTTGCGACGCTTCCAATGGCGGCGACACGCGACAACGACGCCCCTTTCGCACGCGCATTTCTACCGTCCATGGCCGCCCCCAAACCTCGTCTCTTCTCTCCGCCGCCGTCGCCGCGCCGTCGCCGCCTCCTCTTTCTCCTCCCGTTCTACTGCTTCTAGGGCTACGGTGAGGGCTGAGATGAGGCGTGAAACGGCGCTGCAGACGAGCCTTTTGTCGCTCGCGGCGCTGATGGCTGTCGTCGGTATCTGTACCTGGTCCGTCAAGAAGATGCTCGGAACATACGCCTACGGGATCGTAGGGATCGGCGGGATCCTCCTGCCCGACTGGGAGTTCTTCGATCGGGACTTCTCTGAGTGGTTCAAGCCCATGACCGTTCGGAGGAACGACGCCGACTCCGGCAACTGGAGGTTCTGCTCCTTCCTCGAAATCTTTGTGCTTTTTCATTCCTACTCTAATGGATTCAGTGACGGACTTTGATTCATTGTTCTTGTCGATCCAGTTGTTCTTAGCTCAAGATCTTCATGCCCGATACTGAATGAATTTTGAGAACCATAGGTAGATTAATTGGAAACTAGAAATGCTGCATCATGGTGTAGTAGAAGTCCTCTAGAATTGTGTGAACTTGTTCTAGGAGCATGGTTAGTAACCAACCCAGCAATGGAAGATAATCTAGTTTATGTGTGTTTCACCTGAGTAGGGAGTTCCATGCATTTCATTAGTGCTGAAAACACTTGAAGAGTTTAGATTAGTAAAAGAAGAGGAAGAAACATCTATTAAGTAGAACAAAACCAATTCTTGAGAATACAAGTGCTCTGATACTGCTGGATGAGGTTGGAGATTGCCTTAGTATCACTTGCCTTGCTTCTCAAATCACATACTTAGAAATCCAAATTTGATGCATGTAAAATGAAGAATAGCTTCATGCACAAAGTCACATGGTAAAATCTCAATCCCCCTTAGTAGAGTGGCGCAAAAATTCAAAGAAAGACATAGGTTTAACTTTACAGAGATAATTCAAGTCTATATAATATGACACCAAAGGTATAATGAAAATCATGGAAATAATGTTCACACCTTTTGCAAAAGACCTCTAAGTTCGCTTTACCTCAACACTGATGGTGAAAAGTGGAAAACCTCACCACTAGCCCTTATTAGACACAAAAAAACTCTTTGAGAAGAAACCCTCTTATTTAAGTGTCTCTTAGTTTCTCACAACCTCCAAATCCTAAGCTGTGGAATGTTGCACTTTGAGAAATATGTAGTCGTGATTAACTCATAATGCTAAAACCATCCAAAAAAACTAAAAAAAAAGGACTTATGTTGTGTCTAAGAGATAACTAGCCTAATAGGCCCTATTGGCTCACTAAAAAAAGATTAGAGCTTATAGAGCAAGGTTATTTGATCGAGATCCTATCTAGGAATGAGAATAGACCCATAGGTTTGGATCGTAGGATCGTAAAATCTAACAATTTGATTAAAATATTATAGATCTATATTTGATATGTATAGATTATCATATGTAGGTTTGGATTGTAGAAATGGTAAGTAGATATGATCAGATTGTAGGTTTGTAAGTTCCTGTGCCAATTTAGATTTACTTGGCATTTGGCATGTTAAAGTTAGCTTGGATCATAAAATTCTATGGTTGGGAACACAATCTGGACTACCGTGGTCGAGAATCTTTTATGATCTGTGTGCTTTGAGGATTTAAAGAAAATCCTATAACATTGAGGTACAATCTAGACTACCATGTTCTGAATTCTTATATGATCTGTGTTTCTGAGGTTCAAAAGCATCATTCATATTACATTATGGTACAATTCGCTAAATTATGTGAATTGGAGTTTTAGATTATTAGGAAGCAACATAATAATATTCAAGTTGCAAAGATATGAATGTTAAGATTAATGCGTGAAAAATTCTAGAATGGATAAAATTAAAAAAGAAAAAATATACTAATATCTTGTTGGAATTAAGCAATTAAGTATAGCTCGAATAACTGATAGAATAAAAGAAAATGAGTGTGTAGATTCTAGAGAGATATGAAAGAAAATTTGAATTAATGTAATAAAAAACTAATATAGTTAATTTAGATACTACTAAGGTTATATCCCTTGGATAGAGTTTTGCATAGAGTTCAATGGAGAAAGAATATACCTACGTAGTAAACCTAAACTAGTTGGATAAACAGGACCATAGATCTTTTGAGGAGATTAAGGAATACTTGAGAATCTGTAATCTATACTCTAGATTCTTTTTTACAGTTCAATTACCTTTTTTATCCTTCAACTAAATGATACCGAAATAATGTTTGACATATTGTTTCCCTAATGCAGATTTAAACTTTATCCTCTAAGGGTGACCATGCTCACCCTGATCTATAGCTTTGGTCTTTACAAATGGTGGATGTTCATATCAAGCTAGCCCAGCTCTTGAGCTTTGTCTCCCTTAATGCCAGTTTGATGCTTAGGCTTGTTCCCTCTTCTTCTTCAGATTGTGTACCTTCCGGCTTCTAAGGAAGTATTGTATGATCAGATAATGTTGTTGTCGATACGTCTCACACAGCACTCGCGAACTCGAGTTGTGGAACCATGTTGATTTTGTGCACAGAGGACAAGTAGATGCTTTAGGCTTGTTTTAATTTGCAAAGAATGTAACTATATAGCAAATTTCTTGTTTGTTCATGTGTTAGTATGAGAATTTATATGCTGTTTGTTGTATATCATGGCACACTGGTGAATTCTGTTTGGAGATCGGTAGTTACTTTTGTTACTTTTGAATATTGATCTATCGAAAAGGGTAAACGAAGAACAATAAGTATGGATCTAGCATGTCTTATTCGTGTCTTTCACAATAAGGAAACCTAGAAGTTAAGGAAGGCTCATCACCTTGCCGCAGACAACTCAATAGCTTCTTGGTTATACGATGAATTATCATCCCAAATCAATCGCTTTTGTATCCTTTCGTACTCCTGCTTCTGACTAACTTCGATTAGTTGCAACTGTTCCCATCGATCGGTTAAGCCTTCGCCTTCTAGCATTCGAATTACATCCGACATTGTTGGACGAGCTTCCGGTGATTGCTGTGTGCAAAGAAGTGCAACTTGAATTAACTTTTCGACTTCCTCAATGTTGTAGTCGTCCTTGTTGAGGTTGCGGTCGATGATGGTGTCGAGTTGTTGTTCCCGCGAAAGTTTCTTGACCTTCACAAGGATAAGAAACCGAGAGAGTCGATCATCGAGCAGTTGCTTAAAGGTTAGACATTGATACTTAGAAAGTAAATATGTAGAGAAGTAGTAGTTTGTTTGTGGGAATTCTATTACTTTACTTTGTATCAGAACTTGAACAAGAAGAAAGGTGTAATTGAAAACGAATCGTATATACCTTATCGAGCAACAAAATTTCTCCCTCGAAGAGTGAAAGGTCGATGGCGCGTTGGCCAGTGATGAGCTCAAGAAGCATGATTCCGTAACCAAAAACATCAGTCTTGCTCGAGGACTTGCCGGTAGACAGATATTCGGGTGCGATATGGCCCATAGTCCCTCGAATTCGAGTCGTTACAGAAGTTTTCCTAACATCCATCAACTTGACCAAGCCAAAGTCTCCGACGACTGCTTCAAAATTCTCATCGAGTAAGATGTTTGCGGCCTTGACATCTCGATGAATGATCTTCGGGTTGCAATGCTCATGAAGGTACTCCAGACCATGTGCTGTGCCCATGGCCACTTTCTTCCTCGTCGGCCAATCTAACGCTGCCTCACCGGGTTTTAGTTCTGCAAAATTTGCAGCAGCACCATTGAGTTCAGAACGAAAAATCATCGAATTATGTTACTCTTATCGAAAAATCATAGGATAACAAGCATTGTAATGAGTTTAAAGCAATGAAATGAGTTCGAAGAGATCGCTACCTCGTAAACGGTAGGCGACACTCAGATTTTTCATATAAGGATAAACTAGAAGCCGCTCTGTGGGTATCGTACAGAAGCCGATCAACCTTAAAAGATTTTTGTGAACAGCAACACTTATCAATTCAACTTCAGATAGAAATGCATCTTCCCCTGCGCGACTTTCGTAATCAGTCAACCTCTTTATGGCGACTTCAGAGTTATCTGAGAGCACTCCTCTGTATACCTTCCCAAAACCTCCCTCACCAAGAACATTTTTTTCAGCGAAGTCGTCTGTTGCGATTTTTAGTTCTCGCCAAGTGAACCTCTTCAGTTGTCCAAATGCAATTTTGTGGTCTGATTCACCTACATAATCCAACATCATTCCAATTTGTATCGATATCAGACAAAGGAACTTACGATATCCGTCTAGAACAATCATTAGAGTTCAAGAGTTCAAAGGGCTAAGTAACATGGTGTAAACTGAAGAAACAAAACATTCTTAACTATAGCTGACCTTAAACATTATATAGAAAATACCTGGAACATCGACAAAAGTATCATGTCGATAATGCTTCTTCCTTCTCCATAGAAGAAGTAAACCGCATACGAGTAGGAGTCCTATTATTCCTCCTCCAATACTTCCGATAACGAGTCCTCTCTTTGAATTATTAGATGCTTCTAATACAATACAATGTTTCCCCAACATGTGATACAAATGAATATTAGGAATGAGAAACCAAAAATACACTCAAATGTTTCAGAATCTTAATTAAATATGTCGTACCTCCTCGATTAGTTATGTTGTTTGTGCAACTATTCGAGGTGTTTGTGCCACAATTAAGCCTATTACCTGTGAAACTGCAAAGAAGAACATAGAGCAAATCAATGCTCTAGCATCACAATTCTCTTTTTCCAAGAGACATAAGTAATCGCAACGGTAAATAAGGTATGCCTACTTATATCTTGAAACATGAAGTAGATTCGTGGGTATGTCACCGGTGAGATTGTTGTAAGCAAGGTTACTGCAAATATAAGGCCAATTTTGTAACTAGTTAGAAGATATAGCAGACTACGACTTTGGATACGTAAATTACGAGTACAATCTGTTGAAACATGAACTACAATACATTTTGACTTCATGTACGATACATACTGATACTGAACAAGTAGTTTACATATACGAAGAAATAAAAATGTTCGATATTGCACTTTGTTCCCTTAAATTCTGAAAACAACACATTCAATTCATAGTTTGAGGCAGCAGCTTCAACTAGGTTACTGGCTTATTCCCACTAGGCGCATGGAAACCAACATGTGCACGACAAGTGTGATTTAATAGTTGGAACCCTAATAATGGACGGCTCAGGGACAAAACGATAAATTTTTGGAAAATACAAGGGGAAAAACACCAGTTTTGAAACTTGAGGAGGAAAAACTAGAAAAATAAAACAAGCTCAGCTGTAGCATCTAGGGGAAGACTGTAATTCCTCCTTTATTTTTTGTGTATTTAAGCTTGATTTATGAACAAAATGGTCACTTATCTCCTATCAGGTGAAGGAGAATTTATACTTACATATCGCTTAAGTTTGATAGGTTCGAAAGAGAATCAGGAAGGTTACCGCTTAAAGCATTCCCACTTAAATCCCTGCATTTGTAAGCAAATGAAGAGAAAATATCCATGGAGCTAGATAAGAATGAAGAGTGTAAGTTTATGCATACATCAATCGGAGCGCTGTTAGATTTCCAAGAGAATCTGGTATGGTCCCATTTAGTCGATTATTCTGCAATGCTAAGCTTCTCAAACTTGACAAGTTTCCTAGCTCTTCAGGAACAGAACCAGATATATGGTTACCTGACAGAGTCCTGCATGTATGGTGCCATATGTAATGTCAAATCCTAAATTTACACAAAGATGTGGAAGATACTTTATTATTGTATTACATTCTCAGGGCGATACCGATACCAACATCACTACCATAAAGAGAAGAAGGAAATGTATGAACTAGCATACAGCTAATGCAATGCAATAAACAATTCAATTTTTTTATTAAAAAAATCCAATAGCTTGTAATACTAAATGCTTATTTGTTTTTCAGATCTACTACTACTTACAATGTTTGAAGACCGGTAAGCTCTCCAAGTCTCGGAGACAAAGTTCCATTGAATCCCATAGCATATAGTGCCCTGGAATTATTTCAATGAGGAAAATGTAGTATTAAACCCCCCGATAGCTCTTGTACAAACTTAGAACTAAGTATGGAAGAAGTAAATCATATATGTGATGCCAGATAGGCAACCACAAGGTAAAGGAATAGAAGATGAACTTGAGGCTTAGCAGTCGGAAATGCTTATGAGATTCAAATACAAGTATAGCAACAACAATAACTACTAAACTAATTTAACTTACAATTCCTGAACAAGATCGCCGGAACACTTCACGAAGACCCAATTACATGGAGAAACTTGATTGCTTATCCAAGAAGCAAGCTGGTTATCAACATCTTGAAGGGCTGTCTTTACATCAATAAGAACTCCAACTGTTGAAATTCAGTAATTATTATGCAGTGTTGTAGAGGTACGATGAAATTGATAGCTCTGACAACATATCTTTTATCCTTTCTGTAATCATTTTCTAAAACAATCAGGGTACCGGGTTCATGGTAGCATACAAGCAAACATTAACCAGAATACTAGATCTCCACAAATGAATCGAAGTATTACTATTTCTTCAGATATGACTACAGAAGTTTATGCAAGTTTCCAATGAGTTGAAGTATTGCATATTGCCTCCAAGAATACATTAGGTCCACGTACGATATCAATGAAGATAGTTCATGGGATTTAGCTAGAATATCAAAGCACCATTTCTGTCTCCTATGCTCATAGAGTTGAAGGCAAGGAGTAATTATCTTGTGCGATGGCTGGAAATTTGTCCCCTTATTTAACTTTGAAACCATACCAATTGTCTGATTGTGAACTTGAAATGGCATGTAAAGTTAGCCCACTTAAACTACTTGAGCCGAAGTTGTCTGGCCGTGAATTGTATATAGAGTAAGAAAGTAAAATTCATCTCCATACAGTAAACAGGAAACCAAAAAAGTAAATATCAAAGAAAAATGCTGAACAAGATCTATGTTTCCAGACTACAAATGTCAGTTGCACTAAAGTGGATGAATCATGAGGCTCCCACTAAAACCCTTGTTGATTATTTTACTCAATGTGATTTAAAGTGGAGTGGAGCCTGTGGCCAAAATAACTACCTACTAGTTATGTAGCTCAACAAGTCTCATATATCAAGATGAAATGGAGATAGATATTTATATAATCGAGGGGTCTATATGAAGGGAATATTAAAGTAAATGCTGAACAAAATTTTAGATTTCAGAGTACGACTGCTGAAACTGTTGAGATTCTTTTGAGGGGAAACAAAAGCCAATAGCCTACCCTTTATATCAAGAATAAAATAGGAAATATGTACAAGCCTAATCATTCCAAAGATTAGACACCTTTATGAACTAAGTTAATGGAGTCCGGCCTTGAAATATTCAAGTGTGTCATTCTGACTAAGCCCTCTTGTCTGAACAACATTAGAATGCACATCAGATGGTTGTTGAGGGTGTTCCATCACCGAGACAACATATTTAGTGGGACCTTTGAATAATTTGCTACAATTGCATATTGTTCTCTAGCTCTACAGAATATATGAGTGGATGTTTCTGTCTTGAGTTCCAAGTAAGGTACACAAATTGTTGGTTGTTCTCTTCCTGCGATTGAGAAAACTTGTGTTGTAGTTTGCTTCTGTGAATTAGCCAACCTAGGGTTTTGGCTTTTGCAGGAGTAGTGGAGGACTATGGGAGTTCGTCAATTAACTAGAAACAGATGAGTGTCAGACCATGAACTAAAGATGAAAATAGGTATAGGCAATAGTCCCTGAGCATTGGTTATAATGCCCAAATAATTATAAATGAAAGATGAAAATAGGTTAAACCATTCAGCATTAGTCACTGAACATACATGAGGCTTAGGCAAAGCTAACATTTTTCTTAGAAATAAAGCAGCAGCAACAAGGACCAAAGCTTTCTGAGTTATTACCATATAACATAAAAAGGTTAAGGTTAACAAACTTACCTTCATTCCCAGATGCAAGAGAAGAATAAAGAGAGGCAAAAAATAACAGCAAGACCAACTTCACTTTTGCATCCATCCTTCAGCTTTTAATTCAACAGGCATGAAGAACACTAGAGACAAAAGGAACAGGGACTATCATTTAGATTGCTCTATCAAAAACCAATTTGACGAAGGTCAGCGGACGGCTGAATATTCTAGCCGGAATTCTTATCAAAAGTAGTAATAATAGTCTCCCTCTTTACTTTCTACTCTAATTGAGACAATCAGGTCCCAACAAACAGATCTACATATTAGTTATCTCGCAATACAGGAACATCAAACAACTTTCACATGCGAATAAATTGATAAAAGCCACCTCAGAAAAGAAAACAAATTGACAGAAAAAGAAACTAGTAAAAGATGTGTTGAACCCAAAAAACTAATAAATGGAGAATGTAGGTAATTAAAAAGAAAAATCAACTTGATAGCATGCTCTATGCAATTGATTCTCCAAAGGTTTCCACTAGCAATGATATTCATCAAAACTTTTTGCCCTTTCAATTAAAAAACCCTTCTTTAACGCAATTTCTCAAACATGTTTATCTCATTCCAGAATCAAACTCAGGATAAACCAAAAAAAATACACACAAATGTATCTCCCACAGATTTTAGCTGCCCAAAGACTTTCCATGAAACAATAATTGGTTCCATAAAATCTCATAAGTAAATACCAAACGATGCCTAAAGCAGAAAAAAAAAATATTCATCACATCCATTAAAGAGAACTTCAAGTATCCATCCAAAGAAAACTTCAAGTGGCTTTTACCTGAAAAAAAATTGAACCTTTTGTTCAAGAATTGCAGAGACCTGGCTTGAGGTGAACAGAGGAAAGATTCGCAAGGCGCATACAGCAGAGTCAAAGAAAGCGGAGAAAGAAAACCAGGACGAAAAAAGTTTGCTTTTTTGCTTCGTCAAGCTTGGAAAATGTTGTGTGGAAGCAACCTCAGCGATTATTCCACGAATAGTCTGGCCTTTGGCTCCAGAATCCATGGCCATCGCCATAGCGGCGACTGACGAGTCAACGTCGCTGACTGCACTGATGTGGGGGGAGGGCATTTAGTGGGCCTTGGGCCTTCTGATTGGACCGGTCTGCCATAGCCCACAGGCCTTGTTTGATTTATATATTTTTTAATTTTACTTTTCAAAATAAAAAAATGAAAATAAAATAGATATTCATATTTTTTATTATAATTGTAGGTAAAAATTAAATTATGAAAACACCATTCAATCCATAATAATAAAATAAAATTTATTTAAATATAAATAAAATTATAATAAAAGTAAAGTCCAACTCAAATAATTACGTACAACTCAAACCCAACTAGATTAGGTTGATCATAGACGTGGGCCATGTGGCAAAAGGTCATATGATTGATCTCCCGCACTTATATTTAAAGAGAATTCTCTTTAAAGAGGGTAATTCTCTTAAAATTAAAAAATAATAAAGGATAATAAGAATTTAAATTTCATCCACACTCCCACTTAAAGAATTTAAAAAAATTTATGATATTGAGTCTTCCTAAGGATTCATTTGAGCATTCTTGAGCTTTCATTGATTGATAAAAAATTTATAAAATTCAATCCATCATCTTCATAATTAATGGAATCCTAAAAATTAAATAACTCAATTATAAAAAAAAAATAAAAATATTTATATTTATATTTTCAAGACATATTTGAAGTGTTTTTAAAGAAGATTTCAAACATTAATGAAAAGTAAAGCAATGAAACATTACATGAAAAATATAACATAAAATTCAACATAACCCACTTTATGCAGTAGATCTCATATCTATACAGTGAAATTCATATTTATGCAATTGAGTATGTCATATTAAATTTCATATTATATTTTTTATATAACGTATCACTTTTCTAAAACATAAAAGTGCTTTTGCCCAGTGATCTTCTGAACTGTTGGCATCAGTCTTACATTTTGTCTATGTGGATCGAGGAGAAAGGAGGTTCAGCAGCCAGGCAAAGCCTAGGCAGGCTACATATCACTCAAGAAATACCCGCTCCAGGCTGACGCTACTAGCCAATCAATGGAGCGGTAGCTTAATGGGTACGATATTGAACTGGGCAAGTAGGCGGTCGCTTTGTCCCCCGATGGCTTTTTGATTCGCCCCTTGCGGACGCCAACCTCGGGAGCGATCGGATCACACGCCTTGGTCGCGCTTGTGAGGCTCTGTTATCCGACGAGTGGCAGCGGCGGCAGGAATGGCGGGCGGCGGCAGACAAGATCAACTACGTGTTCAAGGTGGTGCTGATCGGGGACTCGGCGGTGGGGAAGTCACAGATCCTCACGCGATTCGCGTGCAACGAGTTCACCCTCGACTCCAAGGCCACAATCGGAGTAGAGCTCCAGACGAGGACGCTCGTCATCCAGCACAAGAGCGACAAGGCCCAGATCTGGGACACCACCGGCCATGAGAGGTACTTGTTCCAAAACTCTACAAATCCTAGTTTCTCTTCCGTTTTGTGATCTAGGTTTCACTGTTCTTCCGTTTGTTCTTTGATTCGTGCCATTCGGTATCACTTCCCTTCTACCACAGTCTTCACTTTGATCATACTGTCCGTGCAGATTCAAACAAAAAAAAAATTAAACGAAAAAGAATGTTCATCAAAGCCAACAAAATCACACAGGTCGATCAGAAAACAGTCTCTAGGCTGAGACGGATGGCTTCGAGGCAGCGGAGAGCTTGGACCTTCTCTTGGCCAGGCTCTCGCTCCGGCGATCCCGCTGCTCCTTGAGCCTGGAGGCAAGCAGCTTCTGGTACTCGGCTGCTTCCGATTTCGCCTTCGCGATCCTCTTCTTCTTCTCCGAGATCCTAGCACGCTTCCGCTGCAACGTCAGTGGAGTCACCAGTCGCTGAATCTTGGGCGCCTTGCTGCGTTTCTTACCTGCCGGAGCCCAAGAACTTTGAGACTATATTGAAAGAAGAACTTCATGTTGTTAAACTAAAACCAGAAATTGAACCAGTTTTGGTAGTGAAGGTTCTGCGGTATGTGTTAACATATTTGCGAACGTCGTCCTCTTTCGATAAGTTGAATAGTTTGCGGATTTTGGAGGCTCTCTTAGGTCCCCTCATTCTTGGTTTCTCAATATCAGTCAGTCCTGGAAGATCATTCTCGCCCTTCTTCACTATGACTAAGTTTAAAACTGAGAGATCAGGGCTGACAATGCAACCCCGAACGGATTTCCTCCGGCGCTCTCCGTTACGCCGGCCGTATCCGCGGAAGCAAGGTGTACCTTTTTGCAATTCAGCTCATAATTCAGGAACCAAAGAGAGTATAATCCAACTGGTAGCAAAGACCAAGCTATTACCTCTGTGAAGCAGTAAGCGGACACGCCCAGTAGTAAGAACTCCTTGCTTCATAGGAAAACCTTGTTTATCGCACCCTCCCATGATCTTGAAAACATATCCTTTAAACTCCTGGAAAAGAAACAAAGCTTATATGATCGATCTTATAACAGTTTGCGTGTTTGGAATTCTCCCCAGAACACATACCTCACCAAGAGCATCCCCACTAACTTCCTGAGAGATCCTCTTGTCGAAAAACGCCCGACTGCACAGCAATTATGAGCATTGTGGCTAAATTTGGCATACAGAGATCATAGGAGAATGGAAACAAGTAAAATAGAAGACTCTATCCTCATAAAAATTGAATAATTTCAGATAATTCACTACATATTTATTTCATTCTTCTGTTTGAGCAATACTATACTACTGTTGAATCCAGACAGAACTCAAAAATGATTTCCACAAGCAAACTGTCAATAATGTACCAAATGAACTATAGAGAATTCCTCCAGTGCATGTTTACCTAAATAAGGAAAAATGTTCATAGATATAAAACTTCAGATAATTTTGTTTTTTACAAAGGTCAGTTTCTTAGGGAGAAATTTTGTTTCTAAGATTTCCAACCTAAAACATATGAAGATGCTCTGCAACAGAATAGCATGACATGGTACCTTACTATAAGCTAACAACCAAATAACTGTAATAACCAACAAGCTCAGCTTAGTCAAAGATCATTGATTATGTGTACGATTATGTGTACGAGATGTTCTTCTTAACTTCAACAATCTTACCAGATGAACTTCAAAAAAGTTCAATAATCCCTATTATGCCTTGCAAAAATAACCATACTGGCTAATGTCATCAGACTACGTGCATGCTTAAAGTTATACTCAAGTGAATCTCATATAAATGATTGATTTTTTTCTATCGACTAATGAAAATTTATTCTATTATTTCATTGTATCATCTTGATAGGACTACTACAATTTTTGTTCTCATGCTGCAAACTTTTATGAAGAGAATTCCCAGCCTGAAATATGAAGATTCTCTGCAACAGAAGGACATGGCACATAATCCAAGCCAGTACCCTTGAACAAACCTCAAGTAAACTTTTTCCGTTAACTCATGAAGACTTTCTAATGTCATTTCTCTGCATAATTATGATAGACCTATTATGATCTTTGCAACCAAGAATCCAATGTCGACGGATATTTAGTGAGTGACAGATCTTGTTAATTGTTCATATCTTGAGAAAACCACTACCATGGTTGGTTTTCCCGCACATTACCATGGCGTGCGCAACTAAGCAAGTGATCAAAAGCAACTACGGGAAATATAAAACAGAAAATAGCAATCAAAACACTTAGTTGTTGTAATGGCATACAGCTTCTGGTCGTCATCTATCTCGAGCTTCTTCTGGCACCCCGTAGTTGGATTCGCGATGTTGAACTTGAAAAACAAAAAAACAAAACAAAACCAAAACGACAATGAGCCCAAGCCGAATCGAACGAATGGCCTGAAAAACTATGTTGCAGATCAATCAAATGCTTGCGTAATACCTTCATCTCGGATCACGGAACCCCCCGCCGCCTCGACGAAGCGAACGCGAAAAGGCGATAAAACGAAAGCCGATCTGGAAGCAAACTCCGCCGGTAGGGTTTTCCATCTTTCTCCTCTTCACCTTTTATAGTAACGAGTTGAAGGATCTGGACCGTTTATTCGATACGTGGCATTAAGCGAGGATCTGGACCGTTGGTTCTTCAGTCGCCCAAACCCCAGTTATTCTAATTTTTATTTTATCCATTTTAAATTTACAAAATTATTAAAATATTTTATTTTATTTTATTTATTTTCGTCAGCTCTTCTTCCAAGTAAACAGAGCCTTAATTAACAACAAAATAAAATATCGATAATCCGAAATTAGATCGCTAATGATCTTCTCCGTCGTGTTTACTTGAGCCCCTCGTGTGCGTTTACTTGAGGAGATCTTCTTCCTCCATGCGAGCCCTCGCCATCAGAGCCTGCAACACCAAAGCAACTCAGAAACCCACTCCATTCTCAAAGAACAACAACAAACGAATCCTCACCTCCTTGTCCCAGTCGCATCTAATGGTGATCGCAGCCAGAATCACTGTCTGAACAGCAGTTCCTCCGATCATCCCAGCCCAAATGCCCTTCGCCATGCGTCACAGGCATGCATTAATTAGATAAACATGCAACTGGCAATGCAAGTTTAGCGTATGGAAGAGGGCAGAAGGAGACCTACAGCGACCCCGAGCTTGAAGAGCCAGCACATGGCGAGCCCTACAGGAAGCCCTATCAAGTAGTACGTCCCTATGTTGATGTACGCCACCATGGCTTGCCATCCTGATCCAACTGCAACGCCTGTAAATCAAAGGGAGTAGAGTAAGTTATAGGTCATTGTGTATATATGTGAGTGGTAGAACAGTTGATCACCGGAGAGAACGGGCTGGACGCTGTTGAGGACGATCGTGAAGGCGAGGAGGATGGACATGTCGTCGACGGCTTGGAGGACGGTGGGGCTGGACGAGTAGATGAGGGCGAACTTGTCGTGGAGGGCCATGAGGAGGACGCCGAAGAAGAAGCCGATCAGGGAGGAGTTTGCGACGGAGACGATGGTGGCGAACCTTGCGGCTTTGCCGTTCCCGGCTCCGAGCTCGTTGGCCACTCGCACTCTTCATGAAGTTGAAGAGGTGTCATTTGGGTGGATAAGTCTAAAGCTACATGTGAATCATTGAAAGAGATGGCCATTAATCTGAAAAAGAGAACAATGATCCTGACAACGATCGTCACTCAATCCACTTTCTTCTCTTTTTTTACAGTTTCATGCATCACTGATTAGGTTTGATCATAAATGTGCACCAACTTTATCTAAAAGAATCAAAACATGTTCACGTACCCTGTTCCTGCAAAGAATGCCAATGGAATCATCAGCTCCCACCCGTTGATGCTCATGCTGCACGCCAATCAAGAAAAAGTTATTCTTTATTCCAGTTCTTCGATCACTCGTCGTCGTCGTCTTCTTCGTCACTTACCAGATCGAGATGGCGTCCAATGCGACCTCGCCTTCTTCCAGATTCCCGGACAGCACGATCAGAATCCGGTAGTACCAATTCTCCAAGCTGCAGCGGAAGAATTCGAGCAAAAGATTGGATTTTTTTTTTCATGGAGAGGGAGTTTCAGTGAGTGGGAGCTGACCAGAGCATGACGCCGGAAGCAGCCGAGAGCTTGACGAAGTCCCAGAGGCCGGAAAAGGCCTCGCCGGAGAAGCCCTTCCATGTGTCGGTGCAGCCTCCGCAGGTGACGTAGAGGTATAGGCAGATCACGGACGCCCACCAGGAGAAGTTGAGCGTGACGGTGATCCCGATCAGGCCGAGCTTGAGCTTGAAGACGAAGAGCCAGGTGACGAGGACGTGCACGGCGAGGGCGATGGCGGCGACCACGGCGTTGATGGAGTTCTTGAGCTGGCACTGGAGGAAGCGCTGCAGGGGGAAGAGGAAGGCGAAGGAGAAGTGGAGCGGGATGAACCAGAGGGACACCGTGCCGGCCTGCTCCGCCAGCTCCGGCGGCTGGCCGAGGAGGACCAGCAGCGGGGTGGCGAAGAAGTACATGGGGAGCATCAGGGTGGCGCAGAGGATCAGCACGATCCAGGAGCGCTGCATGTAGACGCCGAGCATCGGGAGCTTCTTCGCGCCGAAGGCTTGGCCGCAGAGCGTTTCGAGGGCGCTCGCCATGCCCAGCTGCGCTCTCGAGAAAATTAAACACCGTACAAATTCAATATGAAACGACGTACGTGATTGGCCGTACCATGAGGCCGAAGTTGAAGCCGACGACGACGCTGTTGGCGATGGACATGGAGGCGAGCTCCAGGTCGCCGAGGTGCCCGGCGAAGGCGTGGGTGATAGCGTTCATGGTGGCGGCGGAGACGCGGTTGAGGATGGCCGGGCCGACGATCCGCCAGAGCTTCTTGGACTCAACCCACGTCCGCCGAGCCAGGTCCTCCGAATCTGGGCCTTTATCGACGACGCCCTCGCCTCCATGGAGAAGAGCGACTTGCACCTCAACTCCGGCGCCGGTGGACATGCTCTGCCTCTTCCCTGCGTCGCTTCTTCGCTGCCCTCTGTTTCGACCTGCATTTTAATGGAGGACGAGTTGAGATGTGGCTACCGAGGACGAAGGATAGGCATGATTGACGTGGCAGTTTCTTTCATTGCCACGTCCACATTGACGTTGAAAAATAAATTTTAAATTTTATATACATTATTTAAAATTTTTCTCAATTAACATAATTACTTTTTTTAAATATTTTTATTAATTTAGATTAAATTTGAATAATTTTTTCCTATGTTATAAGAGAATTTAAAAAAATATTTTCAAGATGAAAAATATATTATTTTATTTTATTTTTTAAAAAATACTATTTTAATTAAAATAAAAATAAAAATACTATCATTCTAATTTTTTAAGGCTACAGCCCATGTTATAATACCTGACCCTCCGCTGCTTCTATCTAGGCCCACCTATTAATGAGGCTACATCAACTCTTCTTAGCCCTTCTTTACCCGACATATATTGTTGCCTACTGACCGATAGTTTTGTTCTCTTCTACTATCAAAAATAGAATCCGAAAACCATCCTAACGATTCCGGACACGATCGATCTCATAATCATCTATGGAAGAAGAAAATAAATTAAAAAATTTGGATCCGATTTGGATGAAACAAAAATATCTAAAAATTAATCGACGAATGAAATCAATAACCCCAAGAGAACAAGAGATTAGTGGAACCACACACTCACATGTTTATGTTGGCATGATTCGAGTGACATGTTTGTTTTTGGATGAATGGAAGCGAGTTTGGTGGTCGAAGGCCTGGGAAATGTGCTGCTTTCATACAAAATTCTTGCATTATTACAACGCAGAGGCTAAAATAGATTCTAGTCATGGGGACAACCTTTCGATGTGCCATAATTCATTTCCATTAACTGCCCTAAGTGAATATTGCAGCCTGCAAAATCAAAATCAAACCCAAAAACAAGTTAACAAACCTCCAAATCGATTTGAGGTACTTCTTGGGAGATGAGCCTACCGATCATGAAGACGAGAAGGTTGGCCTTGCCAAAACTCAAACCTGGTCGGCTTCAGTCTGTAGCCTCCCCAGAACTCGGGCATAGGGATCATGGATCTATCAGGAGCAAAGAACAAATTGTAAGCATCCAATGAGGTGTTCTAACCCTTTTCATTGGTTTCAATTACAATTCAAATAGTAAAGCTAGGATTAACTTGTTAAAAAGATTAGCAGATTAAAACACAGGTAAACCGATGTTAGATGAGCTATAGGAAGATATATGATCAAACTGAAAAGACAGTGAAAAATCAGAATAAACATTTTGGGGCGTGGAGTACCACACCGACTCAAGACCCATAGTGCAACTTCTTACTAGATTATGAATAATACAAGGCAACGCAAGTTGAAGGGAGAACAAAAAGGGAAATGCAACAACAGCATGTTCTATTTTATGGGCATGCTCCATTGTTTTTGTATATCATTCTAAGATTAAAGCAGAAAGCCACAAATCAATGCAACGAAAAGCATAAAGTTCCAGTTGAGAAAAGCTAAGTCACATGTTCTGATACTCTAATTTTTCACAGG
The DNA here is from genome assembly GCF_044706935.1 of Curcuma longa. Classification (NCBI taxonomy): domain Eukaryota; kingdom Viridiplantae; phylum Streptophyta; class Magnoliopsida; order Zingiberales; family Zingiberaceae; genus Curcuma; species Curcuma longa. The sequence continues at coordinate 9,868,812 of NC_133863.1, forward strand.
CATAAGACTATACTTGGAGAGACCAAGATCGAGGAGAAAAGTAAAGGTAGCAAAGGAAAGGGAGAGGAGGATCAAAAGTTGTTTACTTGGACAAGGGAGCAGGAGGAAATGGAAATTTTCATCTATATCCTTCTTCTCTAACCTCCTTTCTGTCCCATGTCGGAAAGGCAGTGATGGTGGTCGACAGCTGGCAATGACCGGTGGTGAATGCTTGTTCAGCTGCCAGTGACAATAGATGGCTGACAATTAGCTCTATGTCTATACAAACATTTTTGTGACTGGTTTACATTTATTTGGAGTCCAGTCTGATGTCAAGTTCAAGTCGACTTAATGCCAGGTCAAGTAGTTTAGTCAATCCATATTTTTGTTTGGTGTATCCTATGAAGATTGATGTGGTAGGATAAAAAAACAGCACCTCAATTCTGAGTTCACATAAGTGCACCTCAATGTGCAAGAAACACATGTAGAAGAGATATGGGTACACGATCGAAGATAGCTAAATTGAAAAGAAAGCTAAGATCGGAATGCTAAAAATGGGTTACTATGTTGGATAGAACCACAAAGTGGAACAATGATATCACCGAGATAAAGTAATGAAGGCTCCATTCCGTGGGAAAGGTGCATGGAAAAACAAAAGAGATCTCTAGATATTCACAAACTTCAATGATACTTTTGTATGCCATGCAAATGAAGAATTGATGAAAGCTGATTAAAAAACAAAGATACCTTATTATCGCCAATTTCAATAGAGACTGCACCTTAGAATTCAAAATGTAGAAGCATAAGCCTAAAGCAAACTCACAAAATCAATGATAACTACCGTCTCCAATCACACTATGAGCATGTATCATACTATCAGATTAGAAATTGACAGAAGCAAGCGCCACAATCACATAAATTCTCAAAATAAACAAATATATATTCAGGTGAAAAAAACATAATATGGAAAGCAATGCTGTTACACTAACCCATCAGCATATCTTTCCTCTAGTTCCTTGTAGGCATCAGCAAGCACGTGCCTTCCAATGATCACAGTACTCTGGTGAAACATGCATAACATGTCTGCCTCGTCAAAATATAGTTTTCTATTGCCATGCATGAAAAAAAATAAAGATAAACAGACCATACCTGCTTGCTGACAATTGCTCCAAGTTGACTTCCTCGAGGACGACTATGGAAATATTGCTCAGACTCCTCTCTAGAAACCTTTTCAACAGTTCCTTCAACTCTAACCTGCAAATATGATAAACAACTTGTGATATGAATCCAACCAGATGAAGTGTCTCCTTTTCGATATAAATGTTTTTTGTTTTTGCAAAACATCAGATTTTCAAACTGCATATAGATAATACTTGAATCTATAGTTGACTGAGAAAAGTATGTCTATGTTCTAATCCTGTAGTAACTAAATGTCAAGTTCAAAAAGCAAGAATCACATCAGAAAAAGTAATGGCTAAAAAAATCCCTTCTCTAAAGCAATATATAGGAGTCTACCTTATATAATTACAGTTTAAAGTCACTTGAGAAAAACATGTCAGAAAAAAACATGAGACGATTCATTTCAATCCATAATTAACCAAGGAAGAAATTCAATTACAGAATAAGATTCATGTGGCTGAGCCCCAAATAGTTGGGACTCATGACTTGTTTCATTAGAACTCAAAGCATAACAGAAATTTTCACTTCAACTTAGCAAGCAAATCAAGGGATGGTAAATATTATATTTTTTTTATTGAAGAAATATCATGAGCAGTGCTCGCCACACATTAGTCAGAAACTATGTGAGTTATCCACAACAAAGACTAATCAAAACTCAAGATGGTTTGAGCATAGTAAATCATTAATGCTTATAATAGCAACTTTTTAGATGCATGTAAATTATAAAGTAGTATTTGAGATGATTATAATCTAAAGATTAAATCTTTCCTGTTGATTCAACTCAACATAATAGAACTGCTAATCAATATCCCCAATTTTAACACAAATGGAGAAGTGTAAATTTTAAGTTGTACCAGGAGTAGTCAGTTTAAAAGAAAATTATTCCTGCCATATTGATAGGGTTCTTTCTTCAACAGATCAGGTATGCAAAACAACCTACAAAATAATGACCTGGCGGTTTAGCTGATTCCAATAGAAAAGAAGTGAAGCATGAGGATTTTCAGATAATTCATGTGCTTTTCGGCTTTCATAATTGGTATACCTGAATAAGCAAAGGGGACCATGAGTGAGCTATCAACATTAGAATCATAGATAAACTATATCACTGTTAACAGAACAGCAAATTTTGAGTCAGCAATCAGCTTCCAAACAGTTAATTACATGTTACTAACCACACAAATCCGTGCTTGTCAGCTCCTTTTAGCAAGACTACCCGAGATGAACTACAGAGAAGACAATTCAAATAGTAATATAAGAAAGTGAAGTTACTATGTTGTGAACTGGCATTTTGTGAATAAAATAAATGGACAAGTACACACGGTTTTCCTTCACGATCACAAGTTGACAAAGTCATAGCATTTGGCTCACGCAAACCAGCAGCAACTGCTTCATCAAACCATTTAAGGAACTAGCATATTGTCATAGTAGAATATCAGTATAGTGCATTACATCATTTATCATGTTAGATGAATTTTAGACCAATAGCAATTTGGAAATAAAGATCAAACAAAAATCTAATATTTAAGGAGAAAAATAACCTACCTAAAGAATCTTATATTAAATGTATTTTTCAACTTCAAAGAAACATACCTGATCGACAGGGTCAGGTACCACTTGGTCCTCAAGAAGTTCAGGAGAAATATAGTTCTCTCTGAGTGATGCAATGTCAACTGATGGTGGTTTTCCAATTCTGACACACATTGAAGTGCCTGGGTATTTAGGAAGACAGAATTTGTACTTACTGGAGATGGATGGAGGAACAAATCTACCACCAAGAAAGTGGTGAGGACCAACAAACTTTTTGGCACAGAGCTTTGGAGCAGTTAAGGAAACCTAGGTATGCACATTTAATTTAGTTGTAAATTAATAACAATGATACAAGACATTCATTCATGCACAATCCACTATCAATTTTTGAAGCATAAAACAACCAAAATTCCAACTGACTAACCAGCATGTCAGGTTTAAGGCCTTCACCAGTGATGTCACCTTCCTCAACATGCCAACCAGAAGGAATATCGATTGAAACAATCGGAGGTGATCTCTTGGAAACATAGTCGTCATGCCTTAAAGATACAAGCCTCTGAATAAGATCGTCAAAAGGCGGTCTTGGTTGACCTATTTGGACAGTTAATTACACTGTTAGTACCTGGAAACAAGGTAGGTAACCAACAGGTACTTATGGATGCTTTAGTTTCATTTAATAAGCATTTGTATAGTATAGAAAAATATAATAATAAATCAACCCATAAAAATTGATTAACTAAAACTGGTTTTGGATTAAGAATTGAGATTGAGTAGTTATATTGTCAAAATCTCTTTGAACGTAATTGAGAAAATATCAAACACTATCATTTATGTCCTTACCGATCCATACAAGCATGATATATTTATTATTGGGCAAAAATCTTTGAAAATATATTGTAGTCAATCATGGTTTGCAATCTCGTACCATGACAAATGTATCATTCTGGTAACTCAACGAAATTTGATACCACTTAGAACCAAGGTTTAAAATCTTGAACCGTACCATAGTTTTATTCTTTGATTGGAAAGATATTGTTCTAGTATCGTGCCGATGCTCCAATGCATGACGTCGGTGACAAATTGGAGGTTAAAGAAGATGAATCAAAGAAAGGAAACATTGTCTGTGTTGAGTGATATCAAATTTCGGCAATTTACCATAATGATATGTTTCGACTGTTTCGTCCGGTATGATACAAGATTTAAAATCATGCTAAAAATGTCTCCTTATAGTTCATCACTTTCCTTCTTCAATTCCAATCCATTACCGGCATCATGCATCAAAACATTAGCACAATACCGAAACAGTATTGTTCTAGCCAAAGACTAAAACTTCAGCACGAGTCGAGATTTTGAACCTTACAGTCAATGATACTAAGGTGAAGCAATGAACAATGAGAAAAAAGCTAAAACAAAATCATAAATTCTTTTGTCTTTTAGTAACATGTGGGAACATAAAGTTTCCGATCATCTCACAAAATTTCCTTTTATGAGCTTCTATCACTTTTTCTTTCTTCTTCCCAATTAAATATTTGGTCACAAAAATTTATCATGGTGTGATCTGACACCACAGAAGATAGATGGAGAAGTCCTCTGTCATGGATCAATTAGCAAGACTTCAAAAGACTTGCAAAAGCTGAATGACAATTAAAAATAAGGTAAGGTTGTCCAAGAAAAGAAAAGAAATTAAGATGTGTAAATTTGTAGAGTATTTTTCTCATGTCATAGTGTTGCACGATGTTGCAGAATCATGGAGACGTTTGTTGGCAGTTGACCTTATCAAGGTCTTTAAAAAGGTGTACCTATGGAATATGATGTTGATCCACTGTATAATACATGCTGCAAATTTATGGTGTACCTATGAAATATAACATCATGTATGTGTCATGAAATATATAAGTTTACATCAACTATATAATATATCAATATAATCATTCTAAGCAGTCATATAAGCAAATCTATACATCCATCATTTAACAAATAAATTAATCATAAAGAGCCATCAATAATTAAATATAAAATATTTCATATATGAATCTAATCTTGATGGATATAACAAATAGTACATATCCTATGACAATGCATGCAACTGACCAACACAATCCATATAAAAGAAAGTTCAAACATCAAACTACATAATACATAGAATTTACTCCTTGTTAGTTTATTCGGAAAACCTAGTTTAGTCAAATAAATATAAAACACTAAGATATGATTCAAATTTTAACAAGCTAGGGATTGGTTTCACTTGAATAACCCTTATGCAACCATAAGTTGATATGGGTTTAAAATCTCATTTTGAGTTAGGATTTCGGTCCCTAGTTGGAACAAAACTATTTCGTGTCATTTCATCCCATGCTAACAAAAGGTGTCAATCGCTCCACTAAGAAGCAGCAGGAGAATGAGAAAAAAAGAAGAAGAGGAGGAAGAAGTAGAAGAAGAGTAAAAGGAATTAAGGAAATATACTTGGAAGAGACATCATCGGCACTAGAGAAACACGAGTTGCAACACACGCACGCCTAGGCATCTCCCTTGCAAGCCAATGCTAGAGGAGGTAGAGTAAACTAGGATTTTTGTGGAGGAGGGCACTCACATTGCAATTCCGAGGAGGAAGGCATTCACGATGTGATTCCAACGAGGAGAGCGCTTGCAATGCGATTCTGAGGACCCTCGTGATGCAATTGAAATGATTTTGATATGTGAATGATTCAGAGCTTCCCATGGAAGACGCTAGCCATGTTATTTGGAGTTTCTCACTATGAAGCTTCCACGAAAGATACTCGCAACATGATGTTTCGCTTATCTATTGGCATATCAATTGTTTCAGAGCTTTTCGCATGTCACTCGACACACGGAACGAGGTATTTCACCCCTTAGCCCAGCACACCTTGATATTTAAAACCATCATTAACGTAATGTGGTCCCTCACTGAATAAGTCTATGCAGCCACATAAGCAATGTAAGGAGAGCCCTTTCAAAACAATTTACCTCATCATATAATGCTGACTTGTAAATAAAAAAAATGATGCCTCCAACATCAGGTTTATACTTTTTTCTCTGTTTATTTAAAGCATAAAAAAATTGTCCAATGAGGGAGTTATATTACCATTAAATGAGAATCCAAACATTGCATCGACAATAAGGTCAAATTTTTCTGCTAAGTGTTGAGGCAGGTCATTGATAGACAAGAAAGGAATAGATAGTGATTCGAGCTGCAACATGGCCCAATGTAGTTAGCGACTCTTATCAATTGCAACACCAAGTTAAAGAAAGCAGTGAACTGTACCTGGGTAACAAGACCATTATACAGTGTTTTTGGTGTACGTTTAGGATAGCATATAAAGGGCTGATATCCAAAATGATGGAGATGACGAGCAGCTACAAGACCATCACCGCCATTATTTCCTGGACCACATATAGCAAGGATGCGACTATATTCACTTGATTTATAGACCTATAAAAATATTAGCATCATAAACATCTTGTTTCACCCTTCTAAAATAACCAGGGAATGTAAGCATTGAGGTCCAAAATCATAGATCATGTATCCTTCACATGTGACCAAACGAATAATCAAAGTTGCTTACCTAAGGCAAAAACCAATAGAGTATCTGAGAGAATATGATCTAACCTTATATAAGAGAAAAGAAGAAAAATGCAGACTCTCTCCATTATACAACCCTAACATATGTTGGCTCATATCCTTGTATTTGTTGATAACTAAAAGATATTGATAATTGCTAATCGGGGTGGAATAAGTTATAATCGGTCAATATTTAAGCACATTAGGAATTCAATGGAGGAAACACTTGAAGAAGGAATTGGTATAAGAAAAGAAGCAGCATCAACTGAATAAAATGTCATGTAAAGTAATTAGAAGCAGCAATCTTATCACTGCTGCAACTACTATTACTACTCCCAAGACATTTTGCCTTTCATCCACTTACAATGCATATTTCCAATTTAAACATACATCACCCAATGAAATGTCGATTAAAAGGCACACTGCCCACCTAGGTGACCAAAGCAAGCAAGAAGAGGTAAGTCCGAGTATATCAGTTCCCAGTGACCAAGTGTTTTCTTCAGGATTTACATGGGCACTTGTCTACAATGAATCACTGTGGCAAAGGCGAGTTAAAGAGAGTTTGAGGTCATACTTCTAACTGAGTTAAATAGAGAAAGAATGCATAGTTCTTTTATTTATTCATGTTATTTGCTAACAGAGGGTTTGAACTCAAGCTAACTAGTAAAGCACATCAAGAACTTAAGTGCTTAACACACGAATATCCTAACTAGGATAGCCTGCCCCTTCAAAATATGCACTAGTAGGCTCAACATTTTTACAGGTTTTCATCTTTAAACATTGCATCTGCAATGGATGTACAAGATATGCCTTCTATCAAAACATTCCCATCTTTCCAGAGATATCAATTTTTCTTACAGCATCAATGATAAACATGAAATGGAAAAGCCTAATATGTCAAAACCTTAACCCATAAAAAATCTAAAGAAGGGTACCTCCGCTATCGCAGTAGCAACGCTCAACCCGGCCAATTCCTAACAATAGATTAACATTTCAGAAGGGGAAAAAAAACCAACAAGCGAGGAGATGAAAACAACTCAGACCATCAACTGATCGACGCTGAATCCCAGCGGGCCCATGAGGATCTCGTCGACCTCGGCCGCCTCTCTCTGCGAGAGATACGACACGGCTTGATCCGCCATTGAACTTGCGGAAGACGAAAGGCGGAGGAAGGAAGAGGAAGGGGAGAAGGCAGCGATCGGTGATGCCGGCCCTCTTTTTAAGCCCCTGAAGGAAGAGGCGGGGAGAAGTGGAAGCGGGCGACGAAGGATGTTTGGGGGAAGAATCGAAACGGCGGAGTCGACTGCAGCGGCGGTGGCGGTGGCGGCGGCGGCGGTGGCGGCGGTGGCGGCGGTGAGAGTGGGAGGGCAGAGGAGCGAGGAGTGGAAGAGAAGGGATCGCATACCGCAGCGCTTGAGGTTGGATAGCATTTCTTCCAAATCAATCACCTAATTTTTCAAAATACCCCTTTCAGCCTTTATTTCTTTTATTTATTTATTATTATTTTAATAATCCAAATATTTAATTTTATTATTTAATTAATTTTCTTTCTATAAAATTTTTTATTAATCATCAAAATAAATAAAAAAAATAGAAATAAATCCAAAGATTTCAACCTCATAAATTTTTTAAATTTTTATAATATGAAACGTTAAGTGCATTTTTTAGTTAATTGAAAATTTTAGTGCCAAATTGAATATATTAGTAAAATAAATTTTCATTTGAATGAATTTTTACTGTTGAGAAATTAATGTTATGATAATTTACTTTATAAAATAAAATAATTAAGAAAATCAATTTCTAACCGTGCTTTCCTCTTATTATGCCTCTAATTTAAGTCACCTTCAATGGCAAAATTATGCCTTGATTTAATTAAAAGTTTGATTTTTTAAATAAAAAATAAAATTATCAGAGCCAAGTTTCGATCTTGGGACCTATGGGTTATGGGCCCATCACGCTTCCGCTGCGCCACTCTGATATATTACAATATATTAAATAAGTATTACTTGATGAGTTAAAATCGACATTAAAACATTAAGTGTTTTTATCAAAGCTTAATTAATATTAAAATAATAATAATTTATAATTTACATTTCTTTTGGTCCTTAGGCTATTGGGCCTTATTTAGGTCACATCAACCAGTAGATTGGGCCGATTCCCAGTCAGAATTTGGAGCCCAATACAGAGCCACAAAGGTTTGTCTATTTTAATTTTTCTTTATTTTTCTTCCTTTTAAAAAAAAGCACTTTTAATTAATTTTCCATTTTAAAATAAAAATAAAAATTATCATTCAAAACAATGAATTTTAGAAGAGAATTTTTTAAAAATAAAAAACATAATACATTAAAAATATTCATGATTTAATATTTAATAGTTAAAGTAATTGAAATAACATTTTAAATAATTAAATAATATCACATGATTAAGATTTAAGACCTGATATATAGAATAGAGAAACACCCATCATGATGAAATTAAAATTATTTAAAATTAATTATTACAACACTATTATTCATGCCTTATCAACTCATAATTAAACGAAAACATTTTCAATTATACCATGATTATATAAATTTTTTATAAGTAAATGTAAACTTTAATTCAAAAATATTACACATATAATGTTTTGAGACTTGGGGTAAAAAAGTAAATAAACATTTATAGATTTAGGGTTTAGGGTTTGTATGTTGTGTATAATGTATAGGACTTCAAAATGAAAGTTAGTATTATTATATATTTATGAGATACAAAAATATATATATATTAATTAAATTTTGGTATTATTCTAATTTTCCTTTCATCAATTCTCAAAGAAAAGAAGACAAAAACATTTGAAAACAAGTAGAATGTTTGTTTCTACATGCTTTTAAGTTTCATGGCAAAGCTTAAACACTCTAGCAATTCACAATTAGCTTGCACTTAAAGAAAGGAACATATCGATTTCTCATTACCTTTAGTCGCGTATATGGAAGCGAATTCTCAATCCTTTGAAACAAGTAGAGTCCTCCTATGACCTTAGTCCTTTAGTCGCGTATATGGAAGCGACTTTTCGATCCATCATAAAAGGTAGAAGAGTAGGATAGGAATGCCATGGCACCAAGGGACTACATCAGTAGGCATTCCACTGATGATTGTTGTAAAAAAGGATGTCTTTGACACACGATAACTAGCCCGATTTCATTCGATTTGCTTGATGACCTTTTTCACTCGATCGATCAAGACTTTTCGATCCTCCGTAAAAAGTAGATCAGTAGGAGAGGAATCCCATTGTTGTGTGGTGGATCTAAGTACACCATCAGTTGACAAAAAGCAGTGGCTCCTCTGGGAGGAGCAGCATCAAAGTCAATGTGTGTCTCAGGGCTCATGGCCTTTTGTTACTCTTCTGTAAAACTCTCTAGCTAGTTCGCCCTTTTGCTCGATCATTTCACAACTATCTATCTATCGATCTATCTATCTATCTATCTGGCCGCGGACACAAAGACAACTGTGTCTTTCAATTGCATGAGCTGCACTAATTGCCTGAGGGGAGCCCCTCCCCTCCCTGGGAAGGACCACAAGAGCACTAGCAGAAGCTTTAAAGTCTTACTGAGGACATGAAAGGAAGGTGAAAGCCACAATGTTTGCCCCAAAAGCTGAGGTCAGTGCTTTCTCTGTGCAATGTCTGTGTCCATGGCACCATGGACACCGAGGATTAAGATTAAGATTAAGATTAGGATTAGGATTAGGATTATAATTAGGATTAGGATTGGGATTATAGGATTGTGAAGGCCAGCAGAGGTGAAGTTGATAGCAGCTTTAGCAGCAAAAAGCAAAGGCTGTGACATCCTTCCTAGGACCACAAGACAAGGGAAGGGAAGGGAGCCTGGACTGCCCTGTCAATCATTGTGGTCATGAACAACAAGAACAACTCAACTTGATGGCACAGTAGAATACGAGAGTCTCTTCGGAGACATCCGATAAAATTGGAATGATACAGAGAAGATTAGCATGGCCTTGTGCAAGGATGACATGTCTCTACATCACAACACATAACGGGTCATCGAGACCACAAAACCAAATGATCAAGCTAGAGATGTCGAGGTAGTACGTCTTGATTTTTCGTCGCTCATTCTTGTAATGTCGTTCAAGAACCTGCTGCATCTTGTCAAAAGAAGTAAAATTTTGTTCAATACCAAGCCAATAAAAAAAATTTAATTGTTCACAGAGTGTGTCAAGTTGTTATTCCACGCTTCTTATCTGAAACATCCCTTGAGCAATTATTTTTTTTTGTATTTTAAAATTTTTTTATGTGCAATACTATAACCTAACCTCTAAATTTTAAAAGTTTAATCATAAGTAAAAAAATAAATAAATAAAAAATAATTAAAAAAATATAACTATTCATGTTTATTGTAATAGTCATTAATTAACTAATAATTTTATTACGATTTTGACCCTGTCAAAGTAATGTTTGATAAATTTAAATAATATTAATTAAATTAATAAAATATGTATTTAACGGTTATTATAATCATAATTATTAATATGAGAAAAATATTGGAGCACTTTTTTTTAAAAAAAATGTCTTTTTTATTTTTGTTTGTGGAGGATAAAAATAAAAGATAATTCGATATCTCTAGAAAAAATCTATTATATTGTAGGTAATAAATTATTTTCATGACTTAAATTCATTACTATTAAATGATAATTTTATGATTGCATGAAAGTTTCTTTTCTTGGAGGGTAAAAATATTGTTAGATATATATTGTCATATATAATTAAGTTGAAGTGGGTGGCATTGCATTGATGAAGGAGTAGAGTAGTATATTCAATGATTAATTGGGGCACCTCCAAATACGGAGGTGGCGGCCTTCTACTGCCACGTGGGCCCCTCTTTTGCACTACAGTCCATAGTCCATGGGAGGGGCAAAGTACGCAAGCCCTCAACTTGAAGGGTTAAGAAGTAAAAAGTTTTTGTGAAAAAAATTTCTACCGTCCAACCACAATTCATCGTTTTGGATGACGGCTCTGTGGAAGACAAAGGGTAGGGGTGTCCATTCAGACGGATCAAGTGAATTTAAATCAGATCAAAATAAGAATATTATAAATAAAATTTTAATTCAAATCTAAATTCATTTTAAAAAATATAAACTTGAATCCGAATAATCTGACGAACTCGAATAATTCGACTGATCCAATTATATATATATATTTTTTATTTTTTAATAATTTTTTATTTTTATTTTAATATTTCATCATTGTCATATTAATCTTCTACTATTGATATGCATAAATCATCCCAAATTTTAAAATAGAATTTAATTTAACTCCAAAGTAACTTCTCCATCCTAAACTCAAGTCAAATTGAATCAATCCGAACCCAACTTGATAAAAAAAATTCAAATTAGATTTTGAGTCCAACGCAATCTGACCTAATATAGTAGAATTATTTAGTGATTACGTGGATAGTGTGTAGAAAAGGAGGTTCGTAAAAAGGAGGTAAATGTAATTATGGATTTACTTTTCTTTAAGATTCCTTCGGGAATTCAAAAATCCGACTATCTACTTCGGTCTCGACATGCTCCCTACGACATGTGCTGACTTTATGCTTCGGTCTCGACACACTTCCCACATTCTGCGCCAACCTCATGCCTCGGTCTCAGCACACTCCCTATATCATGTGACGATCTCATGCCTTGATCTCTGCACGCTTCCCGCATCACGAGCCGACTTCATGACTCGATCTTGGTATCGCGTACCAACCTCATGCCTCGGTCTCGACATGTCTCCCGTATCATATGTCAACCTTATGACTCGGTCTCAACATGCTTCTTGCACCCGGGGTCGACCTTTGGCGCGTGACCCTTATCTAGAGATGTGGTCGTCCCACCCAATCGGAGGAGCCCAGAACCACTTCTCCCGAAGAAATAGGAATGTATTCTTAACATATATGTAAATTGATGGAATCTTTCTGAAAGGAAAAAGGTATATCCGAATATTTCTCCAACAGGTGCTAATTTTTCGAGATCGACTACTATAAAAAGGTAACTCATGCTCATGGTACAGGTACGCACACATTTACCCTAATTTTTCCAAGTCATTAAACTTCTTCTTCACGTCGAACCCTAACTTGAGCATCGGAGTGGCTTATTGGGACCCACTCCTGGCGTCATTCTAATCCTCTTTTTGAGTACTTTGTAGGTTTCTTCTTCTCCTTCCGCAACCTCATCTCAGGAGCATGCACGTCGGCAATCTTTGAACCAGTGTTGGAACCATCCGCGGTTTATTAGCCGGAACATGACCCAAATCCTAAAACTTCAACTCTAATTCGATATTGTTCGAATCGACTCAAGTCGGTTAGCGGGTTAAATTCGTTTCTGATACCCCTAATAAGAGGAGAACTTTTGGAGCTCTTGGGTGTCTCATGGAAAACTTTGTAGTCTCGTTCACTTGATAAGTGTTTGTTTAGGTTCCTGAACAACCTTTGATATATATATATATATATATTATTTAGCTTATTAATGAATTATTCGTGAATAATATCCATAAATTTGTGAATTATATTTATTGATAAAACTCTATATTAAATCACCAACCAATAAAATAAATATAAAATTTTTAAATAATTAAATAAATTTAAATTCACTGATCAAACTAAAACTAATAAAAAAGAAATTAAACTCAATTTGAAAAATCATTTCAAGACTTGGACAGTTCCTTAATTCCTTATTCAATAATATAAAAGTTTTGACTCCTTTACCGCACAATTCGAATTAAGAACTCAATAATATTTAAAGTGAATTTAGTCAATCATTAAGAATAAGATTGTATGCAATTCAAGTGTGAGTTAAAATGGCAAACAATAAAGTTTCTCTATCCTACCAAATAAATCCTTCTTTATTTTTGTTTATTGATAATTCAGATATCTAATTCTTACCATTTAATTAATTCTAAGGATGATCAATTTGATCTCATAAAAAATTTTCATCAACCACTAAAGTAAATCCGAAAGCGCACGAGGCTTTGTGCCCAGTAATCAATATCTCAGATTTTTCATTCTACTAGAAAAAATATCTTACAATGCATCTTAGTTATGATTTAAATCGTAAATACTTAAGTAAATCATTGAGCACCTTATCCTTGCACCATTGCCCAAGGATAACCCTTTCTTTCTTTGAACAAAGTTCTAATCACTCAATTTGTACACTACAATGGTGGATCCGATTATCATGTCTCTAAGTAAGGTGAACTAAGGACTCTTCTTTAATGGTGCTAGCTCCAAATTAAATATACGAACAAAAACATGTTGCACTTTTGACGTCGAGCAGAAAAATAATTATTCTGGAGGCTTATTTTCCTAACGAAATTTCAGAGAAGATATTGAAAATCATCAAACGCAACCGTCTCTAGGTTTAACTAAATAAAATTGATTCCAAACAAAAGATAATGTCCTAATAGCATTTAAACAAAGATTTAAATAATCTCAAAACTCTAATGATATAAAAGATAAAAATACCCCTAATACAATGATAAAAAATATTCGAAGTCTCCAAAAATGCTTTAAACGATATTTGTTGGACATAAAACTGGGTCGTTACAAATCACATCATATAATGAATATAGATCTCTAAATGAATTTCGATTTGATATATTAAAGATCTTGTGATTCAACCCGACGTTAAAAGTTACAGTCGTTCAGAACCCTCTACATTAACTTTGTCGTATACTATTAGTGGGGCAAACTAAACCTTAAAAACCATGACTATACATTTTGAGATCGATAATTTCTATAGATTGATAAATTATATTACGTTCCATTGACAATGAATTTATCAACAACTAGACCATTGATGACTATGGACAATGTTAACTAATACAAGACATAGTTAACAATAAGTATGTATGAGCCATAAAACTACTACTCTTGTTTGCAAAGAAAAAGATGAAGTTAAAACAAAATCTAGATGACGAAAAGAAGACAATCAAAAAGAAGTAATTTTGAGCTTTCCATCCCTAATCATAGCTCGAAAATGAAATCTTTGTCGTCACAAGTGGTCTCCACCCTAAACCCTAATGCCACACACACCACCTCACTGTCCCCCATAGCTACCACCCCACATAATGCCTAGCAAGCATACTACTTTGAGTTAAGTATACTTTGTTCAAATTGAGTTTCGAAAAGAGAAGAGAAGAAAAAGGAAGTGGATGGATTGTCGATGCATGTGCGATAGATCCTTGCGCTCGGAAAAGGATCACTTTGTTCCGAAGAGAGAAAAGGAGGGGGAGTTGGCGATCGATGTTCTAAGTATGGGCATGGATCCACTTTTGGATGATGATTGGGATGAATAGGCAAGAGGAGAGGGTACTCTTTGTTGGGAAAGAGATGTGCAAGCTAAGGAGGCAAGGTGTGGTGGGTGGTGGGATCCATGAGAGCTAGAGTATGCATGCATGATTGCACCATCAAACTCGATATGATTAGAGGTGGACGAACGAAAACTCGCGAAAAGTGCCCCATCTTCGGCCCTAACTCAGAGTAGTGAGAGATGAATGCATGTTGTAGTCGAGGCAACAAGGTGGCCAAGCTAACTAATCTCTTGTATCATCATGACTTTGATCTTTTAGAATTCTCATTGTAGATGTGTTGTGGATTGCACGAACATGGGCACACATACGGGCACACGAAGCTTACACGAGGCATCCCCTTTGTGAGAAAGGGTGGTCTATTCAACTAAGGAAAGAACTATATAAATACCTAATTTATAGGGTTTAGGGTTTCAACCACACGAGACAATAAGTCCACCACTAATAGGTTACACATGTTGATACGATCGATTAACCTAACAAATTTGAGTACTAACGTTCAAATAGATGCGGCCTAGATTGTCCAAATGATCCAACGATACAAAATGAACTTGAATGATCGCAACCTAAAGGATAGACTCAACCAAAGGGTGCGAACCCATCTATATATATAATGCACACGAATCTTAAAGCACAATGCCTTCTTCATCCACCGTCCAAGTCCGCACGGCCATTTTCCTCATTTCCTCCTCCATCCGCATACACTCCTGCAGCATTCGTACACGCGAGCGCGACGCCCCACGTTTGCACCCTCCGAGCGTGTGGACAATTTAGTACCCAGAGCGGCGGGGCCCGCTCCGCCACCGGCCAATCGCACCCACGTACAGCCAATGCCTGCCGTCTGCCGAGTCCAAAAGAGAAGATTCCTGCGATACGTCGCCTCCTTCGTTCGCGTCCAGTCCACGTGGACGGTCCGATCTCGATCGCCCCCGAACCAACGGCTTCTCCACGTTCGAACGTGCTTTGTTAGAACCGTTAGTCTCGTACGCCTGCGGACGTAATTATTGGATGGCGCCATCGTGACGGCCGTTTCGGATTCCAACTACTGGCCGTCCGATGACGATCGGACGGTACGTGTTCGTGATCTCGTAGTGTGCGTGGGAGTTACGCCGTAACGGTGACGGCACCGTTTGATCGCCGTTAGGAGGAGGAGAGAGAGGTCCACGCCGATCGCCTTTATATCCGGCCCTCGCCGTCAAATCAGATCCGCTCACCGCCCTCGCGTCGCTTCTCACCTCCTTGCGCTTCGCGGCGGAAGACGGCGGCGATGGGGAAGCGATCGGGGAAATGCGGAGGGAATGGGGAATTGGCGGCCAGGAGGCCCGGGCTCGCGGCGACGTGCGGCCGCCGGAGTCGGAAGAGGAGGAGGGCGGCTGTGGTGAAGCGGGAGCGGCGCCGGGTTCCCCACCGGGAGCTCCGGAAACGAAGCGGTGGACTCCGGCCTCCGATCGACGAGCTGGCTGGTGGGAATTTAGGCGGCCGCCGGTGCAAATCGAGCCCCGAGCTCGGTCGCATCTCTCGCTGCTCCAGCGATGCCACCTCCGAAGCGTCGACGACACCGTCGCGGTCGTCGGAGGTATAATTATCTTCAGAATTCGACTTCCGTTCGCTTCCGTAGAGCTAAAAAATCTCATCCCGGATCTTCTTTCTCAGCTTGAGCAGCGACGCGACGCTGCTTCGTTCTTCCGATCCAACGGAGAAAGGTTAATTTTCCCTAGTTCCTCTTCTCACTTTTTCGCCCATTTAATTAATTCCATGTTCTAGGCTGAATTCTTTCTTAATTTTGTTAATTCAGAGAAGAAACGACGGCCTCGAGCAACCACCGAGGCGAGACTAGCGATGTGGACTCGGCAGTGGAGACGGATCCGTGCAGGAGACGTTGGGCTGCAGCGACGCCGCCTGAGGCGGAGCTGGAAGAGTTCTTCGCGACGGCAGAGAGAAATCTGCGGCAGCGATTCTCCGAGAGGTAAGTATTCAATTAATTCAACCCCGAAACAAACTAAATTCCTCCGATTTGCGACCTCCGGAGCTCCATCATTCCTCAACCTAAACACATCTCAGGTACAACTTCGACGTCGTCAACGACGTGCCCATGGCCGGCCGCTACGAGTGGATTCCAGTAACTCCCTGAAGAAAACCACCAGAAAAAACAAGACTCTTCAATTCCCTCCCCTGTCAGTTCCCCCTAATCAATTGCGCCATTCAAAATCCCTGTACAGCTACCTCACCTCGTGCCTGCGGCCGCATTTCCCTAATTTCCTAATCTAATTTCTCGCACTGACATAGATGCAACCGCATGATGGCACCAGGTGGAGTCCTTCTCTCTCCCCTCCTTGAATTCAAGCGTTGAGATTCCTCTCGCTCAGCAAATTGCTCCTTTTCCAGCGCATCTGAGTTGGGAATGAGTAAAATCATGAATCTTGCTTCAAATTCCACGAGCCTCGCCATTAAAATAAGCCTGACTGCGATTGCTTCGGATCTGCTGCGCAATGTGCGCATGTGATCCCCCGGGAGAAGGAATGTCACTGTACGCAAAGTCAACATTTCATATTCCCCTCCCTCTTTGTTTGTTTGTTTTTTTGTTTTCGTTCATCATCATCATCATCATCCTGCTCCTCCTTTTGTTCTTCTGGTCAACTTGTTTTGATGGCTTGCTTGATTAAATCTTCTTCCAGTTTTCTAATCCTAAAGTGATGATGATCTTGCTCTGCATAAGATTTCAGTCGAGTACACTTTTTTCTGAAAGATGAACTTTGCTGATTGGTGTACTGTCTCCATGATGTCCTCTGAAATTAATTGCAAATAGGGTTTAAGGATTGCTGTCATCTCTTTTGTTACTGATCATAAATTTTCTTCTGTACCATGCAAAGCAAACTGTTTGAATTAGAATCTCTTGTGTTCACTGTTTGTAAAATAAAGGCAGGGAATCTAGTGGACTTGAAGTTGCTATGTGGCTTAATTGTGGAATGTACTTCTTTCAACAAGAAAAAAAGGGAGAATACTTTTTTTTGTTGGTGGAAGATTGTGAATTTTTATAAAAGATGCTTTTTTTGATCTGATCGATCGAAATTTAGCTCTAACCGATGATGATTATCGTTGGAAAACTTTCAATGAATTGATGCATGTGTTCATTGTTTGTAAAATAAAGGTAGGGATCTAGTGGACTTGTAACTGTTGCTATGTGGTTTAATTGTGGAATGTACTTCTTTCACCAACAAGAAAAAAAGGGAAAATACTTTTTTTGTTGGTGGAAGATTGTGAATTCTCATGAAAGATCCTTTTTTTATTGTCTGGCCGATCGAAATTTAGCTCTAGCCGATGAATTGATGCATCTGTTCATTGTTTGTAAAATAAAGGTAGGGATCT
Source organism: Curcuma longa (assembly GCF_044706935.1). Lineage (NCBI taxonomy): Eukaryota > Viridiplantae > Streptophyta > Magnoliopsida > Zingiberales > Zingiberaceae > Curcuma > Curcuma longa. The sequence goes on from NC_133863.1 coordinate 9,886,784, forward strand.
AGTGGACTTGTAACTGTTGCTATGTGGCTTAATTGTGGAATGTACTTCTTTCACCAACAAGAAAAAAAGGGAAAATACTTTTTTTTTTGTTGGTGGAAGATTGTGAATTCTTATGAAAGATCCTTTTTTTTATTGTCTGGTCGATCGAAATTTAGCTCTAGCCGATGAATTGATGCATGTGTTCATTGTTTGTACAATAAAGTTAGGGATCTAGTGGACTTGTATGTGGCTTAATTGTGGAATGTACTTCTTTCACCAACAAAGAAAAAAAGGGAAAGTATTTTTTTGTTGGTGAAAGATTGTGAATTTTTATGAAAGATCTCGAAATTTAGTTCTAACTAATGTTGATTATCGTAAAAAACACTTTCAATTAGTGATGCATGTGTTCATTGTTTGTTGTTGATATATATGTGTCTTAATTGTGGAATGTACTTCTTTCACCAATAAGGGAAAAAGAAGGAAAATACTTTTTTGTTGGTGAAAGATTGTGAGTATATTTGAAAGATTTTTTTTTGATTGTCTTCTGATCGATTGAAATTTAGATCTAACTGATGATGATTATCGTTGAAAAACTTTCAAACAGTGACACAAGTGATCTACTTTTGTTCAAATTCATCCAAATTCAGCATGTTTAGAGAAGATTGTAGAGTCTACTAGTGAATCCTTTTGTTATTATCAAAGACAAGTATTATCTTATTTTTTATTTGATCAAAAGAATTATTAGATAGTTTAAAATATTTTAAATCAAAAAATAAAATTAGATTTGAGCAGCTCAAAAACACTTAAAGAATATAAAATATGATTCAAGAATTACTAAATGAGTGGTGCAAAAATATTTATAAAATTAAAAAATGAAATCTATTTTGAATACTCCACTTTTTTGAGAATACATATTTAATTTTACATTTTTAATTTTTAATTTAGAAATCATTAAAAATATTTTAAATTAATACTTTATAGAAATATATTTAACAAACAGTTGAAAAATAACAATATTAAAAGACATAAAAACTACATGATTTGAAGCCAGAGGAAAATAAAACAACTAAAAATTTAAATACATACTAATTTTAAAGTACAATCTAAATATTTCTTAATTTATAAATTATTTATTAAGTTATATTATTTTTAATAATTGTAATAAATTCTTAACAGATTTAAAATATGTTTTTTTATTTTATATTTTATATTAATTAAATAATATAACTGTTCACCTCTTAAATTCTAAATATATCATCTAAATTACACTCATGCCACCACCATTTTAACATTACATTGATAATTAAAGTCTAAAATAATTAAGTGAAATATGTTTGTTAAAAAATATTTTTAAATTATTCTTTACTATTTATTAAAAAATATACTTTTCTATGTTTAATGTATTAAAAATAATTTTTTCCATTTAAATTAAATTCTTTGACTAATTTTTTTAATTTTATAAATGGATCATCACTTGAATTTTATTTTATTTATTCCGGTTCAGAATTTCCAACATAAAAAATCCAAGTAATTTAACAGCACCATTAATATTGACGTGATAAGTATTTTATTTAAATATTATAATAATAATAATAATTTTTGTTTAAAATATAATTTATTGACAAATGCTAAGTTGCTAACCTGCTCGCCGGTCTGCGCATTTCGGATATTCCCACTCCTTCTCTTCTATTCTACGCCACTCTCGCTGACTCACCCGGCGCACGTTAGCCTCATCCTTCTGCTCTCTCTCTCCCCCCTTCGGCCTGGTCTCTCGGAGAGAGAGAGAGAGAGAGAGAGAGAGAGAGAGAGAGAGAGATTAGGGTTGACGCCGGGATTGAACGGAGGAAGCTCCGGCGATCTGCGATTGGGAATCGCGGGAGATGTGGGGGCAGGGAGGGCGGTTCTACTGGGGGAATAAGGAGGGCGAAGTGGGGATTGTGGTGGTGTTCGCGTGGCTGTCGAGCGAGGAGCGGCATCTCAAGCCCTATGTGCGGCTCTACTCGTCCTACGGGTGGCGCTCCCTCATCTGCCATGCCGATTTCCTCACCTTGTAAGTGCGATTAAGTTTTCTTCTTTTTCCCCTTCCTTATGCTGCTCAGCTCTTTGGTTGAATTCTGTGAACGATTCAAGATCTGCAGTCTGCTTGAAGAGATTTTCCACTAAACAAGGCTAAACGTGCTCGCTTGTGTTTTCTGTTTAATTGATTTACTTCCAGACTCGATGAGAACTGAGAAGAAGAAGAAGAACAAAATGAGAGGAAGAAACAAATCTCTCATTTTTTTTTTGCCTTAATTACCTACCATTGTGGGCACTAAAACCCTTTAATAATGTGTCATCTCATGCACATCCACACTTGCTGACTGCAATCCATGCCAATCTAGTTCAATCCCTACTTAGCTTTCGTTAGCTCCACTTGAAATTATTGTATGTCTGCAATTGCTCATGAACTCTATGCTTGCAACTTAGAGTTCTGAATTTAAACATATGTACCTTGTTGAATTTACCATTTTGTTGGATGCTTCTTTTAGTGTGTACTACAATGCCTCTCCAAGTATGACCCTTGAGTCAATAACTAAGATTTGATGCCAACAAAAAAAAAAGAGTTTTGAAATTGAGATAAGATGTCTTGGAAAAGCATGGCAAGATAAATTAGTTTCGGACAAAGTTTAACGATATAGTGTCATATGTATTCAACTCAAATTTTGCAATTGCAGTTAGTGTAATATATGTGAAACAATACATTTCTAAAAAATGCAGTTTGTATTTGGCTATTTGCAATGTTTTTTGAGCAGGTTGTTTAATTCCTTATGCAGATTTTTTCCTGACAAGGCTGCATCATTAGCTGATAGTCTCCTCAATGAGCTTTTGCAGGTAATTGCATTGTTAGATACCTAGTGCATTGCAGTATTTTCTTTTATTAGAAAGCACTCAGATTAATGCCTTGTGATGGTGTGAGCCTATCATGCAAATATTCTAAAGAATGAACACCTTGTATTTTAAATGGGTACTCTTATCAGCACGAATTGATGAATGCTCTCTGCGGTAAATTAACAGGAAAAAAAAGGCATGTCGAACTTTGGATTTAGTTTATCCTGTCACCTGCTAATATTGGGCAGTAGTTGAGGAGAAAAGAAAATTTAAGTGAATCATTTTAGTTGCAGTGGCTCAGATTTCTTTTTCACCCTGTTGTCAACACTCTTATATTTTAAACTACAGGATCATGAAAATTTGTTCTTGGTTTGCTTCAAGTATGTAAGAAGCATTGAGGTAGTTGTTGTTATCTCCATTCATCATTTAGTTGTTTTCTGCCGAATAGCAAACTTCCATGGAATTTTCTACCCTGTGTCAGAAGGATTCAACATAATGCAGTGTGTCAAAATTCATGATCTGTGGTTTCCTTGCTCTTATCAAAATATTCATCTAGGCAGTAACTAGATGAAATGGGTAGCTTAAAACTTGGTTGTTAGTTGGTAATATATTTGCTTTATTTCGATTGTAACTTTTTTTCAGCTCTGTTGTCATACTTGTTTAATCTACAGTAGATTGTTCAGCAGCATCAATATACTTGTCAAAGATTTGCATTCAGATTAAATGACGATGGTTGTTTTTTTGGATTCTGGTGATGGATTAACAGGAACTAAAGAGTAGGCCATTACCCATCGTCTTTTCTGCTTTTTCTGGGGGACCAAAAGGTTGCATGTACAAGGTTCTTCAGGTCTGATTCTTCCCCAAATATACAGGCTGTTCGCAGACATAGTTTCTTAATTTTGATAAAATAATATTAAGAATTTTATTTTCCTTGATTTCCAGTTAATTGATGGTCAATGCAAAGGGAAACTTGTTCCAGTAAGTTCCTTTCTTGAGTGAAATGCATAGCCTTCCATAGTTATTATTAGTATCAAATAGTTACATGGAGTTTAAACAGTACAAACCAATCAAGTGTGATCAGAGATGATTATCGGTATATGAATTTTCTGCAATTTAGTATATGACATTAAATTTTATTACTACTATTCCATGCTTTCGGTTATCTACTTGTCTTAGAGCAACTTTTGAGTTCTTTTAGTCTCTTTCCTATGAATTACTGTTATTTTAAGTTGTCAATCTCTTTCTTCTTCCAGGATGATTATCGTCTTGTAAGAGATTGTTTATGCGGTCACATATATGACTCGAGTCCAGTTGATTTTACAAGTGATCTGGGCACTCGATTTGTCCTCCATCCATCTGTGCTGAAAAGGCCCCACCCTCCTAGAGTTGTTTCATGGATGGCAAAGGCCTTGGCAACTGGATTGGACTCTCTCTTCATAAGCAGATTTGAGGCCGAGCGTGCCGACTATTGGCAAACTCTCTATTCGTCAGTAGTAAGGCTCTAAATCATTCATCCAGTACTGTTTTACTGTAAAAACTGTGTATTCTCTAACACATGGATTTGGTATCCTGATATCCAGAACACAGGCCCATTCCTTATCTTCTGCTCTGAAGACGATGAGATTGCTCCCGTCCGCGTCATTTGCGATTTTGCTCAGCGCCTGCAGGAACTTGGCGGTGATGTTAAACTAATAAAATGGAAGAGCTCTCCTCATGTCGGTATGTGTATTTTGTTGTTTTAAGGTTTGTTAGGGTTTGCTATGGTCCTTAAGCTGAAATATTTAAGATTCTAAGTGTTAAATTACTTGAGTTCCACAAGCTAAGTTTTACAAAGTTATAGATGACTGACAAAATGATGGTTCAACTGAGACATCTCAAGTGTATTTTTAAAACTTCAATCTTATCTTGGCTTCGAGTGGTTAATCGAAATGCCCGATAGAATATTTTTTCTGTATCGATCCTATTTCACTTTGTTTTGTTGTGGATCATCAAATCTTTTTGTCAAGCTGACATAATTCCTTGAACAGGCCATTACAAATTTCATGAATCTGAATACAGAAACAGTGTAGTTGAGTTGCTTGGCAAGGCAGCTTCAACCTATTCACAGAGGCGGCTGCGATTACAGAACAAGGAGGGCCATTTCATACCAGACTCTGTTTGCAGTCTCCGTAAAGCTGCAGCGAGCTCGAATGAGAGCCTAAAAGGGCTAGCACTTGACCCGAGTGACCGTTTCCTCTTACCGAGTTCCAACGAGTGTAACGATGGCAGGGACACAAGGTCGCAAAGTGACGAACTGTTCCACACGCTAAACATTCCGAGTATCAATCCTCATGGTGTTCTGGGTAAGATACTTTTTGATGTTTGTGTTCCAAAGAACATAGAAGGATGGGATATAAAGCCCTCTACATCATTCAAAGGAACACAAGCATTTTCTCATACTCATCGACATGGCGGCTTTTTCTCTCCGCCGAAATGCTTTCGACGATCTAGATTGTAGAAGTTTTAAATACAAATGGAAAGATTGTTAAAATTGCTGGTTATGTACAACTTAGTTTGAGTAGAGTCGCCGATGAAGTCACTTTCATCAATGTTGGAGATGGTTGTAGGAGCTTGGATCATCCATCTCCTATCGAACTTCCTCGTTGTTATCTCAACCGAGGACGCTAAGCATGCCCAACCGACCATCTCAAACTTTATGATCATCTCTTCCTCTTGCCAAATAATTGAGTTCCATACAATTAGGGTGGTTTTCGACTTTGTGTTCCATTTTTCTAGCTCAACTTGGTTATTGAGTGGCTCGAACAAATCCTGATTTTCAAGCCATTGGCCATAACATGTGGCTTCTTACATGAACAACATTGATGTCTTCCTTTGAGGTTGGTGATGTATTGCCATTGTTTTGCATTACTATACAATTTATGCAAGTTAATTCTACTAATGTTCGTCGCGTGTTTATCGTGTTTGCGTCGTATGTTAACTCTTGGTTGTGTTGATTAATCTAATCCCTTGGAAGCATTAATTGGGTCATTATGGTTAACTTTAAGTTAAACTAGGTATATTTTTTGAAAGGGAGTCTTGATCACAAGGATAAAGTTACTACAGTGTGATTCGTAGAAATAATACAGGATAAGACTGCGTACAATAAATTCAATGTGATCCGATCCTTTCTCGAGATACTGTATTAATGAAATTTTTATGCACCAGGCTACTTCTTTAAACAAGGTATATTTTTGCTCTTAAGTAGGCTAAATTGGATATTATTATATATGAACCAATTGATTGAACTATAATTTTTGCCCTCAATGGATTTTCCTCTTACTATAATTTGAAGGATTTTGGCCTGGACAAAGCACATATTTTATGAACTAGAAAACAAAGCCAATGATAGACATTATTATTTATGGTCACAATCTTAGTGGACCTATAATAATCAAAGTGTCACTTTTCCTTTATTGCACATAAATATCTCTTTTCTCTTTCGAGTCTTTTATTTTCCTCCGATGTTGCAGAAGGATTGATAGAAACGTTTTACATAGAATACAAATTAAATGATTGAAATTGAGAAGGATGTTGAAATAGATGTCAGGCTATAAACTACAATTAAACTTGCTATGTTATAGAGAATTTTAAGATAAGAGCCAGAGATGAAGATGTTAAAATGGATTTGCGAACATATGAGGATGCTATATTCTTTTAAATATAAATGATAATATATGTAAGAATTGAGTTCAATAATATAGAAGGATTTATATATCTGACTCTCTACTTAGTAGGATGAAAACTTAATTATTATTATTGTCGGTTGTATCTTCTCAGCTAAGTCCAATAAACTAAGGATATGGACATAACATCAAATCCAACTGCCATCATACAAAAGTAAAAGCAATTTCAAGATTCTTCAGTGAGTAGTGTAGTAGGTGCACCATGCAAATCAAAGTTGGATTAAAGCAGTAGGGAATTATTGTGTTGGATAGCCCTTTGACAGCAGTAAAGAAAGTTGATATGGCATTAGATCAAACATTACTTATTGGTAGCAACAACTGATGACAAGCATCCTCAGTTGCTTGCAAGTAAACACTCCTACAATCATAGTTGATGGTAAGCGAAATCCAATGGCAATTCTTACCTGAGTTAAAACACGGTATCGTTCATAGTCTTCGGTAACTCCAGAGCTTGCTTTTCGCCGGTTTTAGGGGATTGGTTCATCTGATCATTGCTCTTCCCCCATATAAGAGAGTAAAGACCAATCACTATAACAGCTGCGCCAATCAACCTACCATGACAAAGCCAAGTTAGTTTGCATTGTAGGAAACCGGAATGAGCAAAAGATAGATCTATTACCTTCCTGAAGTTGTTTCCTCTGCAAGAATGATGGAGCCCATCACAGTCACTATGATCAAGCAGAGAGGGCTAAAGGCAGTAACAAAGACAGGCCCTCTCTCCTTCACCACTACTGCTTGCAAATAATATGCTACTCCAGTGCACATTATACCCTTCGCGAGTGAGGTAACACATAGTGTAAGAAAGTTCATACAAGTTTAAGTCATTCAGTTGCGAAAATACAATAACGAGCATCTTACGGAGTAGACTGCGGCAACAAGTCTTGTATCGAATCCTATTATCCATGGTTTCACACCGGGATCGAGGACAAGTGCGACTGAACTGGCTAGTAGTGTGCCCATGATGCAAATTAGGAAGCTCAGGGAGAGCTCTGCGGGATAAGATTTTAAGGTGTTCGCCTGCAAACAGTCATGAATCAGTCATCACGAATTAGTTAGGTCTTCAAGTAAAGAATCTACTTTAGCTTTGAGATGGGATAGCAATTTACTTGTAGAATGAAGAATAAAGACCAACAGAAGCAGCTGAACAACAGCATGAATGTGCCAATGAGCCAATGGGTTTGATCCTGACTAGCAGCTTCGGTATGGTGGCTCCGTCCCTTGTTCCATATAAACTCGACAATAGGACCTTTGTATAATATCATAACCAGAGCACCAACGACTGTAACCAATGTTCCAATAATCTTTGCTTGACTGTGTCGCTTCTTAACGTCTACCTTCTCCATTCTGATCACACACACGCACACACACAAAAAGTGAATATTACATAGGTGCAGATTGATAGTATTTGAGATATTGCAGTCTGAGTTTTCACCTTAAAATAAGGGCATTTATAAAGGTGATCGCTGGCAGTACGTTATAAAGAGCAGAAGAGAAGGATGCTGATGTGTACTTGGTTCCCAAGTAGTAGAAGTTTTGGTCAAGAACTGGCCTGGATCAAGTTCATCAAATATTCCCATTGTATAAGAAGATGGTTTTAGAATGATTATACAAACTTGAATTAACTAGAGGTAAATATATCATTACTCAAGCAAAGCAAGAGCCACAATTTTGAGGAATATCCGAAGTGTCATCTTTGGTCTGCCTTTCCTGTTTCGAAATATTCAAACCAAAAGTTAGTCCTAGATAAAATTTCCTTCTAATGCTTGAAAAGAACAGTATATCTTTGATGGAATCTACCTCATCTATTTTGCAACAAATGAAAACATGATAAACTGGAATCGTGCCATTTCTCTGAGTTTTGAGTGTGGAATTGTAGCATGTTTACTAATTTTATTTTTGTTCCTTTTCATCTCCTTTTTTCCCATCCTATCCATCCACTCAGCTAAACAGAACCCTAAGAGATACCAAATCATGTGATCCTTACTCATACAACATATTAAAAAAGAAGGAATCATTACACACACTCAACTAGCATGTGTCGGCCCTACAAGGCTTTTGTCAGAATTGCTAATCAAGGAAAAGGCAGACAAAGCATATTCAAAGTTCCTCATTTTCAAATTTGAGAAGAAGGCAGTCAAAGTTACAACAATAAATCCTACCACACACACACAAAGAAAAAAGATACAACACTCCAGGGACAGTGAAAAATGGAAAGGAAAAGCTACTATCTGCCTTATATCCTTTGTTAGCTCATGCTGTTGTTAGGTAGACACTCTAGATGAGCAAAAGACTTGCACTTTCATTTACGTCCCTCATATTCACTTTTTATTTTGGTGTCTGAGCGATTAACACAAGCCGAAGTATATCCATGCAGACAGATTGATGAATAGTTGAGTTTACAAATGATAAAATAATAAGTTCATTGGTAAGATATAGTCGCAATATATTCTTACTGCAATATGATAAAATAATTAAGTTCATTCGTGAACAAGTTTATTTGATGGAAAGAGTGTGACCTTTCAAACCACAATGCAAATGGACCAATGATAACAGCTGCAACAGCATTTCGATAGACAACCAGCACATAGTGGCTCATCCCACGCTTGAGTGAAGCTACTGAGACTATGTACATGCCAGCATAGCCAAACTGCAAGAAGATCATAGTCAAGTATGGCCTTACACTCCCCCAAGCCTCGCTAAGGCCCATGATATATTTTCCTATATGATAACGACCTAGAACTACTCTCCTTGCCCCAAGCTTAGAATGTGTGCAGAGCTCAGAAGCTCAATGCAGTCTTATATAGCTAAAAAAGAGGATATTACACCATGACCATACAGCTACAGTGATGATGTTTTATGTGCAATAATTTAGTGGTCTTTGTTACCATTATGCTCATCCATAAAAATATTGCACTAAAGTTACCAGTCAAAGACATGAAGAGTTCCGTCTCCGTGCATTGATAACCATAGGGACTTTTGAGAGACAGCTACATGAAGGGGATTGTCTAAAGAGTTGTTACTTTCTCCATTTCTTTCGGTATTAAACATTATAGATGTTGCTCGATGACAACTCAACGAACCATTCAGTGGAAGCAATAGTTAGTGCAATCTGATGAGGTTGTCCGGGATCCTCTATGTGATAACAAGTAGGGCATTGTTATTGCGCTCACCTAAGGATTGCAAGTTCTAAAAGCTTTATCTATGATATGAAGCTTTGACCATCCTTTGTTTTGGATTGGCGGTGGATTAATATACAAAAACAGATTATAGTGGTTGCTAGTGAAAAGATATAGGTTTTATGTTCAATGACATAAAGTTGGCAACAGAGTCTTCATTGCAATTACAATGAAGATGTGGTGGTGAAGGCTACCCCTCAATTCTACAATTCTACTTTCTATAATATTTGGAAAACAAATGGACAATAGAATTGGTTGACTAACCAATAATAGAGCTCTCTTTGTAGAGAATGAATCAATCAGGACATGCAATACTAAGTGCTTGTATGAATCATCCTTTCCATGCAAACTGTTTGGGACTTTGGGGTGCAGACGCGACTGAATATACAGAAGAACTTTGCATATTGCTCCACTAATGCTAAAGGAAATGTCAAAGATTTGTTTGGAAACTACTTTGTATGCATCTGAGCAAAACTTTGACATTATTGGTTCTTGTACCAATTAACTGATCAGGTTCACGTAATACAAATATAAGAGATTTGTTATGTAATGAGACGCTTCAACTGTCAGATTTTGTGTATGTACAGAGTAAACAAGCCTCTAATCTATGTAACAATTCTGGGCATTTTTGAAGTAAGAATAAAATAGACATGTTTTGGATCTCAGAAACATGTACTTTGTGTGATGGAGTCTTAAGATGCGACTGAAATATCTAAAATTATATAAAATATTGATATTAGGAGTGTCAATAATTTTATTAATTTAAGAAGCAATATACTCGCATTGGCAAGGGAAGTTCATCTGAGAAGAAGAAAGAAAAATCCATGGAAAAATAAAGTATGTAGAAGGGAAGGGATAGAATGATTCTCGTGTTATTTCATTAAGTGTGTTACTTAGGGAAATGAAATATCGCATTGATTGGTTGTAAATGAATACCACATAATAATGTAAATTCTAGACCATTCAACACAAATCCTAAACCTAACATACCTAATGTGGCTAAAGCCACTCCGCTTACCTAATGACTCTAATGCCTATAGCACACTCTCACAACTACAGTGGAGCTGGAGAGAGATATTCTCTATGTCCAATTTGTTACATAAAGTACAAAAAAATTAGTGGTGACACGGTGATACTTAAACCCAAAATATAATACACACAAATGAAATAAAACAAAAATAGTTTATGAAGGACCTAGGCATTAATCCTTGAGACTTGATTTGATCAACACATCGACAACGAGAGAATGAAGACAGACTGGAGTAACAAATCCATCAAATGAGTCTCCCCTTATGAAGGCACATACAGTAATGCATGATCGATAGGTGGAGGACAACACACTTGGTGTGGGTCCCAAGGTTCACAATGAGGTTGAGAGACCCTAGGAACAAATCTTTATAGAAAGCATCTCCTTGTAGTAAGGTTCTCCTTGTGGTGGTGACTCAAGAATGTCCTAGAGAGCATGACGAGGCTAACCCATATCTACCTACGGCAACCTCCACCTTAAGTATCATGAATATCTACATTCTTTGACAAACACATATACCTTTGATTGGGTATACTGGTACAAAAGAGAAAAGGATGAGAAAGCATTCTAATTGATGAATATGTTGTGAGTGATTACTTGGATGAGTTTGAGCTAGGCTCCCAACTGAATCAAAATGTTAGGTTTTCCCCTTTATGCAGAGTGATTTGGTGCAATGCATTCAACTAGAGATCATTGTCATACAAGCTACCACTCATTAGCACAAAACACCATAAAAGAGTCAATAAAAGAAAGACTGAACCAAAGCTAGAACAGAACCAAAGCACAAAACCCCTCTGAAATCAAATGGGAGAAGAAAAGGCTTAAACCTTCAAGTATGCATTCTTAGTCCATCATCTGCTACTGCTAATCATTGAAAATTGTTAACTACGAGTGGTTAAACTAAGTTCAAAGCAGCATTGGTGTTCTTTGCCTTCTTTGCGTGGGCATCAACATTATTTGGTCACACTCACATCTGCATCCTCCTCCCCACATTATCTTTTTCATCATCATTATGCAATTGTTCACTAAAGGGCATCTTTGGGATGAAGAAGTATTTCATCATTATCCTTTTTCATCCTCTTCCCCACATTCTCATTATCTGCTCACTAAAGGGCATCTTTGGGATGATCGACTTGATGTGGGTGTTCTCACAATTTTCCGAGTTTGCTATGTTAACGAGCAATGTGGATAGTGGTTACAAGTAGAATGAGTTCAAGTTGATTGTTCAAAAAATAATCAAGAAAATTTCATTTGACTCCTAATATTTAAACTATTTTTACCAATAATTCTTATAATTTTATTATTATTATTTTATCTTTATACTTTATAAGGATTACTAAAATACTCTACTATTATTTTACCTTTTATATTTTTAAATATTATTAATTCATCTTATATTCATATAAACATTTTTATTAATAATAGAGAGAGTTAAATTGATATTTAGGAGATAAGATAATAATTATGTTTTAATATTTTTTATAGAAGATAAATAATAATATTAAAATTAGAGGTATTTTGAAAAAAAAATTATAGAGTAAAGCGAAATTTTCCCTAACAACCGAGCCAACTCGCTAGCTTTGTTGAGTCAAAGACACCAAGGCCTATGCTCACTTGGTTACTTTAAATTGTTGTGCTCTTCACTCCCAAGCCCTAATCCTACTCTTCCACTAGCTTTCAATTTTCGCTCTTCCTTCTTTGATTGAGCTTTCTCTTCCTGTTTCGTGTCTTTTGATAGCAATTGGAAGCTTACTCTTGAAATGTACACAACTTTTCATTGTTGGTATGGTTTTGATTCAAAAGGCTTAATTATATAATCGTAACATTTTCCCTGTTCCTCCAACCCTTGTTCCTCCCATAGGTGATCTCTCTTCCTAGAATATATCTGTATGTGAGCACAACATATTGAACAATTTTCTTTTTATTGCTCTATTTCAAATGCATTAGATAATTTACCATAAAATTGCTTCTTTGTCGAATACCTAGTTTGCATCAAGAAATGTACAGGAAAATGAAAGAAACATGTTAAAGATCATCAACAAATTAGCATTAAGTATTCTTTCTCAGCAAAAGTTGTTGTTTTTTATTTATTTTGTTTTAACTACAACATTTTATCAAGATAGTGTTTGGAAAAGTTGAAGATATTGAGTAGTTGAATAACTTTTGCTATTCTAAGCAAAAGTTTCAAATGAGGAGAAATTGGAAAGTGTAAATGCAACATTGCTTTTTCATAAATGAAGAGAAATTGAAGAGTGTGGACAAAGGCCTTCAGGTCCTAAGAATTCTCAAGGTTATGTCAGTTCTGGAGAAGAAGGATTCTAAAAAAGGTTTCCAATATATAGGCTGATGTCTTTCTTTCTCACACAAAATGCAAAAGGATAAGCACATTGCTAGCGTATCATAAACCCACAAAAGATCCATCCAAGAAATTTTGATTCCCTAAATGTAGTCTTTTCTTACCTACAAAATGCTCAAATCGCCTGATATTATTCAATTAATCAAGAATTCAGAAGCCATAAGAGAACAGAATCACCTTAATGTATCCTTTCTCGAGGAGGAATCGAGCCACTCCGCAGAAAAACTAAACCCAGGGATAGTGAACTTCGTAGTCCTCCACCATGACACTGTTGACTTCTCTGTGATCGTCAACATGGGCCTCTGCGATCCGTTCATGATGAGCAGGAGGCCAGGCCCAAAAGGAGCTCCCCAGGGACCACGGCAAGGAACTTCCTTTCCGACGGCGGCGGAGCTGACGCATCCGAGCTTCTGCGCTGACCTTCGGTCCGAGCGCGGGCGATGTGGCGGAGGGGAGGCGGTCCACGGCGGCGGGGGTTTAGGAAAGGAAAAGTGAGGGCGGAGGAGGAGAAATGGGGATGGGAGGAGGAGCCGCGGGAACTAAGGCGGAGGGAAGGAAATCGAGGGCGAAGAGAGTGGTGAAGATAGGCGAGCATCATCACTATGGCGCCATGGTAGGCCGAGACGCGGATGCGTCGGCGCTTACACAAGGCATCGTTCTCAGGGAAGACGGCGGTGCAATTTAGCAAAGATGAACTTTATATTAAACAAATGGTCCCTCAATTCGTTCTCAAAATATTTTTCTCTTAAAAAAATAAAAATAATTTTTTAAAAAAATCAATACGCTCGACTACTAGCGACCATGATTAGATCGATCTCGACCGCCAATTACGATAAGATCGATCTCAACCTCTCGTTGTGAAAATATATTATTATTATTATTATTAAAATTATTATTATTAAAAATATATATATTAAAAGTTCGGTTGAGTTCGTTCGATTACGTTAAGGAGCCGAGCTCGAGCCTGATTTCGAGCTCGAAAATATTATCGAGCCGAATTTGAGTTTAACAGTATTTGGTTCGTGAGCTTGTAAACATGTTCATTTAAAGGTTTACGAACGTGTTCATTAAAAGGCTCGTGAACATGTATGTATCTATATATATTATATGAATTATAAATATTATATATTAATGAGTAAAGTTCAAACTAAACTCTTTACCGAGCTCAAGCTCGAGCCTCTTACTATTTGACTTGGTTCGGTTCGATTACATCCCTAGTAAGGGCCGATCATCCCATGGTAGGGCCGATGCAATTTAACTATATTAGGACCGATCGCCTCGATATATTAAGATCGACCACCCCAATATATGATAAGGCCGATCATGTATCTATCTGACCACTCCAAACATTGACTACTATTTGATGTATAATATTATGTCGCTATCGCAGATCGTGAATGGTGTTGGATTAGTCAGTCAACCCTATCATATAGGGGCGGAAGCAATCTTCTTGATCTAGCCCGAACAAGAATAAGGAGTCAATAGCTTTAAGTAAAGCAAAACTAAATAAATAAATCATGAAAAAAAGGGAATTATAAATATTTTAATTAAGAAAATATATAAATCTCATAATTTTGGCTAAACTAATATTTAAACAGCTTGGAGGCAACGGCTACCTACAGCACTCGAGCAAAAGAACAAATCCACCGACCTGGAGCTCGCTTTCCAGCTCCTCCTCCCCGCGCCTGCTGCCTTCGTTAAAGCCCTCCCCCGATGCCCGTGAGGCTCTGCAGCGAGCCGGAACCCCCGTCGATGGCGAGGAAGCGGAGCCCGATCGTGCGCAAGGCGCTGGGCCTCATCGCCGCCAGCCTCAGCCCCGTGGCCAGGGCGAGGCGCCCCATCGCGCGCAAGCTGCTCCGCCTCAGGAGGACGCACCGGCCGATCTACGGCTACGCCTACGTCGCCGACTACGAGTTCTCCCCGCCCAGGAAAAGGAGCCGCTTCCTCTCCCTGCTATGCGGCGGGCGGCGACGGCGACGAGTTCGAGGCGCTGGCGCCGGACGAAGATGCTGGAGCTGACATGGAGATGTTGTTTGATGATGAGGAAGAAGAAGAAGAAGAAGAAGGGGATGCGAGCGTTGATCAGAGAGCAGAGCGATTTATAGAGAAGTTTTATGAGGAAATCAGGATTCAGAGACAGGACTCAGAGATTGGCGTTTAGTTGATTATTTTGTGCTGGTTTTTGATTGATTTGTTTCTTCCATTTGTGTTCTTGGTCTGTTCCTTCTCTGCAGACTGATCTATTTTCATATCTTTCTGCCGAGAGGTTTCTGCTACACTTTTGAATTGATTATTATTATTTCATTTTGGTTATTGTTTGTAGACATTCATTAACTCCATTTCAGTAAAAAATAGACATCTGTCATCTAACTCCACAG
The DNA here is from genome assembly GCF_044706935.1 of Curcuma longa. Taxonomy (NCBI): domain Eukaryota; kingdom Viridiplantae; phylum Streptophyta; class Magnoliopsida; order Zingiberales; family Zingiberaceae; genus Curcuma; species Curcuma longa. The sequence goes on from NC_133863.1 coordinate 9,902,290, forward strand.
TCAGTCTCACGATCATCTATGAAGAGATAAATCAACTTACTACTACAGGAGATCCAAACAGTTGGGATTCTTGTCACAACAAATTCATGTCACAAAAATCTTAGATTTTAAAATAGAAAATTAAATCCAAGCCATCACAGTCACCAATTCAATCTACGGTCTGGATTTAATCTTAACTTTAAAATAAATCAACTTACTATTTGAGAAGGATATCCAAATCAAAAACTCTTATCTACTTCAACAAGTCTATCCCGTAATAACCAATTCAACCATGTCCCAGGAATGAAATGTCTAATGAATAATAACACCACTAACTCCAAGAATCATTCAAAAGGAATAATAACACCACTAAAGTTCAAATTCCAAATCAAATGAATATCCTATAGAAATCAAAGTTGAGTTTAATTTAAGAATCGAATTTTTTCACCTCTCGATCAGTTGCTGAATCCAATTGCAGCATCGTCAGTCGACTGCTTCCTGAATCCGATCGTTGCGTCTCTCGCCTGGTTCCTGAGTTCCTGCTTCCACTTGCACCTAGTCACAAATCAATAAAATGGTACGACAGCTCTCAAATCCTCCAATCTCAAGGCTAATGACAACTTTCAAGACAAAATACCTTCATCGCCCTCCATGACTGAGCAACTTGAAGGTGGATCGTTGGAGGACGATTGCACTGATTTTTGCCTCAGTGAGCTTTTCACATTCTTCTTCCTGTTTTGTACAATGAATTGTGTTTTAGAAAAGTGACCAACTCAATGCAACAAATCAAGCATTACTTGGTCTAACAAAAGCTAACAAAAAATAGAGCAGTTTTTTCTCCATACCGTAAGGAGATATCCCTCTCGACTGATTTCCCTTCGTCTTCTCCATATGCATACCATTTATCCTCGAGTATCACTGAGTCCCAGCTTCGTAAAACTGCAAAAGAATAGAAGCACTTATCAACATTGCCCTACAAGAACAGGTAGAAGGTGACATAGTAATTCTGAAAAGAGAAACCTTGGTGTAAGATTTTGAAGCCACCATAATAGCTTCCCAGTTTCCAGTACACATGCCCCTCTCCCTCTCCTTCCAAATATATAGACTCCGTCCGGACAGCATGTCGACATATGCTATTTAAATCTGTTTTAAAGAGAGAATTGATAGATTCAAAGTATTATAGAAGATTTATCACTCTAGTCAAGAATGTTACCCTGAAGACAATGCCAAAGGAAGCAAGAAAAAGAGATATGATAACGATAAGTTGTAAAGAGGTTCTGGTAGAACTGCCTAGTAATTGCTAATAATAATGGTTTTATGTCTTGAAAGAGAACTTCTTCATGAGAAATATATGCAGATACGATTTGAACATCTATAATGAAATATCCAACAAGAACGAGGCTTGAAATCATCTATAATGCAACTAAAAAGTGCTGAAGAAATGGTGAATGACTCGCTCATAGCTAGAAACTTCTTATATATGTAGAAGTCTATCATCATAATTGAAGAATAAATGGCATTCAATCAACATTGACAGGATAGATCACTGGATCATGAATGGCTACTATGATAATATGTAAACAAAGAGTAAATTTGCATCGAGTATAAAGGCATACTTTTGGGCAATTGTTCCATTATCTCTTGCTTCTCAGCATGTGCTTTCTCTCTCTCAGCTCTTATCTGTGACATAAGATTTTCATGGTCCTCAATAGAAAAAGGCACATCCAAACAAAGTGATGCTCTGGCCATTTCATCCTTCAGTTTTTTCTTTAAATCCTTTTCCTGCAGAAAATCTGCAAGTTCAGTAACTAAATATCAAGCAAGTAATTAACATTTTCTAAGGATTTTTCCTTGAGACTTTTCCTGCAGAAAACTTACATTATTATTTTGGACAACTTACCTTCTTTTTAGACGCAACAATTGTTCCTTTGGCCTCCTTTTTCCTTTCAATGTATTTTTGATTCTCCACATCAATCCAATCCCGCAATTCCCTAGAAAGGATTAATTAATGACCATCTGAACAAGTAATCGAACATATTCATAACAACTGAGACATTAGTTCGTACTTGGTCTCTAGAGTCCTATCACAAAGAAGATTCAAGAGTCTTAGCTTATCCGATGGAATCCAACTATCATAATCCGAAGAAACCTCATCCAGAGCCTCCAGAGTGGTCTTCCAGACACAGTCAGATTCATTTAAACATTCGATAACTACTTGCAACCATTTGTCTTCATTCATTGTTGAATTTGAGACAGACCTATCAAATTAAAAATAAAAAACAGCAGGCAAAATACAAACATTTTTGGACAAAGTTAAGGGCAGATGAGCACACCTATCACCCTTGCCATTTTGTATAAATGACAGTAATTTCACATGGAACTTTACTGTAGAGGAATATTGTCCTCTGCGCCCGACAGATCCTCTTGCAAGTTCGTTAAGAACACTTTCAGGTTCTCCTTTGTTTATATCAAGTACCTAAAGGATGGAAATTTCATTAAATCAGAAACCAAGATGAATCATATAGTGTGAATATAACAATTCACTTCAGGCAAACAATGAAGAAATAAACTCAAGATCACAGATAAACAAATTAAGTATGAATTATTAACCCACACTAAGAAGTCAAGAATGTGATTGGCATGCTATTATTATTATTTTGCTAAAAAAGTTTCACATATTCTTTTCTTTTTTTTTTTTAACACTGAATTTCGTACTTAGAGGGAGTGAGTGTACCAACTACGGGAGGAGGGTGCCAATTGAAGAAATATTCTAAATGAGAAGGTATTTAAATAAAATGGAGCAAATAATATCACAAGTAGAATATTTTACATGCCAATTCAATATAGCAGACTTCTTATGTTCTACACAAAAATGCAATTTGAGGCATTTTAAGTACCAAATCTCATTCAAAAGTTATCAGCAATTTTAAACAATATAACATACTAAAATATGACTATTGCCATTTTTCCATATTGACAAATGTGTCAGAACAGTAATTCTTATTCTAGATGAAGTTCACAGTAACTGAAAGCTTTTAATGTACAATTGTCTTTCTTCATTTAGCATTTCTCCTTTTCCCTCAGGATTTTCTATGTTAGCCATGTAAACTTTTGGAGATAGAATATTTGCACATACCAAGGATGCTAACATAGCATATATATCTACGTCAAAGACAATTAATAGAACCTATATCTAAAAAACAAGAATAACCGTAATTTTTGTCTTCACGATGAAATTTAATCTAAATCCAAATTTAGAGGAATACATATGAAAATTTATTCCACAAAGTGATATACATGGACTTCCCCTGCCAAAAGGTTTTAATGTGTTCCTTCTATAGTCGGTTGTCATAGAGATGGTCCTAGGTGCCACTAACACGTGAAGTAGCACCGATCAAATAGAGTTGGGTAATGCATGCAATGAGCTCAATTGGCACAATTCAAATGAGCAAAAACAAGTGTCTGATAGAAGGATCTAGAGGGCCTCCCTTTGTGATCGAGCAATGTCATCTATAGATCATACACTGTCCCGTTGAGATACGTCGAGTATGTGGATCAGTTGACCTTGACTAGGGTGGAGCATTAAGAAGAACATGATCACTCTAAAACCGCTGTGGGTTTTCAATGAAGCAATAGAGAAAGATAATGTTATGATGGAGACCTATCAACATGATGAAATAATGCAACACAATAAATCCATCATGGACGTTACATATTTGTCCATACCAACTTTAGTATACGACTATGTGATATATATATACAAGTGTCTTAGTTCTATGTTTCGCTAATTTTTGTCTTTTATAACAACATCTAGGTTAAATCTAAATCAAGATAGATGAATGCAAAAAAGATCGTAGGTAGGATTTGAATTGGACTAGGAGCCTACAAATCCATAATCCAATCCTATGCTTCCTTACTCTTCCTATATAAGGCCTTTATCCCCAAAACCTTGACTTATTAAATAAATTTACTTTCTTACAAACATTTAAAGCTTGACATTTGTTGAAAGTAGACAAACTTTTCGTATCATGTCCTTTGACATTTGTTTAAATTTTTTCGTACTCAATGGAGTTTTGGTCTGGATTGCTCCTGAGCCCTTTTGCTCTCGTCTTTGATGAGTGTGTATGGATGGTGAGCATCGGGTTGAATGTTTACGGCGGCACGTGAGTTGTTGTATACTCCTATGCCCTAATGGGTACTCGCCATCATGTGGCAAATTGTGTCGTCTTTAAGACATTTCATCTTTTGTAATCATCTCACGTTTCCGAGTTGTGGCTTGTGCTACGTGCTTGGTTCCCAAGGCAAATGAGCATTGTTTCAAACACAACTTTCCCTCTATTGTCATGTAGTGTTTGGAGTGAAAATGCATTTAATCCGTGTTCTCTTGATGGATTTGTCCTTGAGCATCCCTCTGGGACGATCTGACCATGTGGTCTTTTAAACGCTCTTTGGTGTCATTTATGTGATTCTTGTTTGACCCTCGGGCTTGGGTGTCTGGATTGGCATCGCTCGTTTGTAGCATTTGCATCCTTGACTTGGCTCTCCCTGCCCGCCTGCCTTGTTGCTTCCCGTCGTGGTTGATTCTTTTAACTCCTAATTAGAGAATAACCTTTTTATTTATGTTGTTGTCATCCGTTTGAATAATTATCATTCATCACTATCCTATAGAAGTTGTACTTGTTACATTAAGATACAACAACCCATGAATTATATTGCATCGTTCATACATTTACTATATAAATAGTTTTAATTATGTTTCATGATATTTGAATGATATAAGTAGAAAATGTTCACATTACTATTATTATATATAAAAAGCTAATACATATGATAAATTATAAATGTCAAATATAAATATAAATTTAATTTAATCCGATCATAAAATTTTAGTGTCCTACATTCAAATCTTAAACACGAACTCATAGACCTCATCCCGTTTCCCAATAGGATTACTATCCCACTGGGAAGGATTGAGAGTTTTTTTTTTTTTTGCATACGAGCAAAGTGCTTGTCCAAATATCATGTTATTTATGCTACCATATTTTATGAACTTAAAATCAATGAATACATACGCTTAGATTGAATCAACTTTTATCATTCTTGTTTTGCTATTGTGTTATGAGATTTGGTGTTAACGTGTTGGTGACGGTTATGTATTGTTTCTATCATGGTCTCTTGTTAGTGTTAATTCTAATATGTGGTGCTCGAGCAGCCCTTCAAGACAACAATATTTAAGATGGTGACAAAACAAATTCCTTCCTTCATAAGCAAATTCTGATGCACCATTGTTTGTAGCCCACAACTTGGGAAGAATTGGAAAGTTGAATCTGGTGGCTAAGATGGGGAATGAGAATATGCCTAATCGGCAACAAAATCATATCAATTCTAGTTATTTTTTGTTTCCTTCTAAGTCACATACTCAAGTACAACTCACATAGGATAGGAAAAAAGTCACCAAGAACATTAGATAGTTCCACTTGAATTTATATCCGCACCCAAAGGTCTTCCTTTCCTTTCTATGTTCCTTCTCCCAACCTATATTATTCTAACTCAGATGCTAGTATCTAACATCGGTAAGCATCTACAATGTTGGAAATGTGATTTTTCTCAAAGAGGGAAAATAGAGATTCATCAAAAAAGAATTTTAGAATATGAGAAATAGAGATTCATCAAAAAAGAATTTTAGAACATGAGTATAGGGATACGACCAATATTGCTAAAATAGATATGTTGACTTACATTTAATAATTTCTTAATAAAAAAGTTAATAGATGAGATATTTGCTCTATTAATATAAGTCATAATATATCTTATATATTTTCTAAACTTATTTTACCCTAATCTTCAACTCTACCAGCGTTGCCCATCATATGTTCATCTCCCTCCCCATGCAATGCCACCCTCCTAGAAGATATCACCCGCTACACAATCCTCCTCACATGACACTACCTACAATGCGAGCCTCTCTTATGATGACCCTCCTTTCCCCATGCAACACAAGCTGGCTACAATACCCCTCCCTCCCCCACACGACGCATGTGGCATGCAAAGAGGTATGTTTCCTTGCCTAGATCTTCTTCCTCCCACTTTCTAATTCTTCTTAGTTAAATGAGTCTAGCTCATCAAATTCATGTTTCATACCCATCTCATGACATGTCAAGGTTGATATGGTACGGAAGGGGGTAAGGGAGAGTCTGACAGAGCTCCTAATCATAAAAAAACCAAAAAAAAAAAAAAAGTAGAAAAGCAATCACAAAAGAGGATTCATATGACAAATCTAAGGTGAATGATGGCAATAACAAAGACAAGTAGAATGAGAGTAGGAAAACTTGGTTATATATAGTAACAAAACTGACTGTGCTCCTCTTTCATCAGTTCTTACACATGCTTTTGTTAACTTAAATACTCACAACAGCATAAAAGATAAAGGACAATTTCATCAAAGATATCATTTGCAAACTATAGTACCATTACTAGCAACTGTAGCATCTGCATGTAATTTATCTTCTAGAATGGCAGACAGCCTCAAATAAATATACTACCATTACTAGCCATATAGATTGTATGGTATTTCCTTCCCTTGCTTTACAAATTCTGTTTTTTGGTTTATAGGAAAAAGAAGGGTCAACGACCAACAGGAATATTGATCCACGAAGCAAAGGCTATTGGATTCTCTTCGGTCCATGAATTGCTATTTAAGCAGGGACCTGATGGTCTAAATGCTCCAAATGGATTAAGAAGTTCGAACACAGGATCCCCTGAGAAGGTGCAACATCATCCTCAAATTTCGATATCATTTGCAAACTATAGAATGTCATAACCACACTAAAGAAACATAGTTGCACAGTTATGATTATTATGATACATTAACATGCATATTGTATTATCAAGTTTAATTTCACTAGAAGACTTAGAAAATGATCAGATTTCCAAATAAAACTTGAGCAGCCTAGAACAACCATTGAGCGACCTAAATTTGTACAACCATTGAGCAAGAATCATTTTTAGCTCCTAATAAATATTGCAAAAAAAGTTTCAGCCAGAGGAATACTATTTGAAAAGTAGCTGAGTAGAACATGCAACAAAGGCACTATTAAAGAAATCCTTGTTTAATGTGATGATTTACTACTGTACTACATTAGTGATACAACAACATACCTCTGAGAATGCGTTGCAGAATTCCAAAAACTGCAAAGCAGCTCCAACATCCTCAACTGCCCATTCAGACCCTGCAACCTCTGTTAACAATTGACCCTGAGGAATCATAATCTCTGCTTTACCATCAGAATTATCCATAGAGACTGACTCTTTGTGCCTTTTTTTCTTTGATGTTCTTTTCTTCTCCTTTTGTGCAGATGATTTAATGTCTTCATCATCATGGCTCCTTTTATGAGTCATCGACGACTTCGAAACCAAATGCTAACTGTTAAGCAATACAATCAAATGAATAAAAACATCGAAATTTGAGGATGATGTTGCACCTTCTCAGGGGGTCCTATGTTTGAACTTCTTAATCCATTTGAAGCATTTAGACCATCAGGTCCCTGCTTAAATAGAAATTCATGTACTGAAGAGAATCCAACAGCCTTTGCTTCGTGGATCAAAATTCCTGTTGGTCGTTGACCCTTCTTTTTCCTATAAAACCAAAAAACAGAATTTGTAAAGCAAGGGAAGGAAATACCATACAATCTATATGGCTAGTAATGGTAGTATATTTATCTGAGGCCGTCTGCCATGCTAGAAGATAAGTTACATGCAGATGCTACAGTTGCAATCGCCACGGCACTTGGGGCAAATCCAACTGTCCAGCAAAGAAACATCTTCAGGTTTCTCCCCGTACCTGAAACACCAAATCACCACCATCACTTACCTCTGACCCAAACCAAAGTGTCAAAAGCTAAAATATCCAGACGAACCTATTGACGAGGCATTTATGACAATACTTTATGGGGCAACGTTTACCCCTCCGAATCTGCCCGCACGGCGCTGAGAACTCCGTCCTCTTCTGCCGGCACTGCGAGTATTACAAAAAAACACGAAACACGACCGATCAACCCGGGATCAGAATTAGAACAGAGATCATCATATCATTCCGCGAGCGTTCTCGGAGCACCTGGTGGCAAGTCTTCCCCTTCTCTGGATTATCCACACGATCGGAGGAGGGTGCAGACGCCTCGGCCGGTTGGTTGAGTTCTCCGGCCGCGAGGCTTCCGTCGGCGGGGGAGCTCTGGAGCACGGCCATTGAATCGGAGGCGGTGGACGGAGGGCGGAAGAAGGATCCAGATCGAGACGCGAGAGGAGATTTGAAATGGGAGGGAGAGATCTGCTCGCGCTGGCTGGCGAATGCATCGAGCTCGAGCTTTATATGGCGCCCTAAATTTTGGTGGCGAAGGGGGGTGTTCATGTTCGTTCCTTCCAGTAACTTAAATCGTTTGCGCACGCAAAAGGACCGCAAACTCCGTCTGAATGGGCGTGGGACCCACATTTAGACCAATGATAAGAAGGGTACGATTTTGGGTAACGGTTGTGACGGTTACATACTGTCTCTGCCACGGCGTCGGGTCGTTTCCTCACTCGGCGCGTTCGACTCGGACGAGGCGGCGAACCGTTAACGGCGCAAGAGGAAACGTATTTTTAGTTTAAAATAATAATAAAAATAAATACACACGAGAAAAACAAATATTTTTAATTAAATAATTATTTTCAATATAGGAAGGCGCTACTGCACTAGCCAATTTAAATTTATGGCGTATTATTTTAATGAATTTATGGAAGGGAGGAAAGGAAATTATGCATCAAAATAAAATAATTGGCAAGTATTTTATAATTTACCAATATAAAATAAAATAAAGAGAATGTGTTAATGGATTATTTAATATTTTTTTATGAGTTTCTAAAATTTGATAGATGACAAAGTTTTCTCAAATTTTTTATTAAGATAACGTGTTATATGCAATATGAGATGATAAAAGATGAGACGAACTTTTTAGATAACGTGTTATAGAGAGGAGAGGTATTTGAATTTTATTTAAAATTTAAAAATATAAATAATTTTGATTTGAACTTGATTCAAAATGAAATTTGAACTCAAGTTGTTTAAATATTAATTTAAATAGAATTGAATTATAATTTAAAATGATTTAAATTTAAATTATTTAAAATTTAATTTAAATATATTTAAGCTAAAATTTTATTAAAAAATAGACTTCAAATAAGTTTGACTCATTGTTTCCTCACGAATAGGTGAGGATAATAGACGACTAGTTATGTACCTTCAACTTTTGTAAATTTGAAAGGTGAGTATGTGCCCAAGGGTATAGCTTAGTTGATTATGATAAAGTAGAATTGCAGAAGAAGACAAGGATTAAAATCTCGATGAAGCCAAGACAATATCTACTTTTATCATGACCAATTATAACTTCTTGATTTACTTCTTTATAAATAGTCATGAAACCAATCGTGTGGGACTGTTGGGATGGTATGATTCCATTTTTTTACATAAGAAGAATATAAAGGTGAGCACGTAGGCAATTGCAGTAATTGGAGGTGATGAGATTGTTTATTGTTGATGTTCGCAATAATTTTGTTGCACTGGAATGTTTGATTATGGAACCTTCTTCTAATGGTAACAAATTAGATTAATTAACCTCTGTAAGAATAATTAGCCATTCGGGTGTTTGGTCTAGTGGTATGATTCTCGCTTCGGGTGCGAGAGGTCGTGAGTTCGATTCTCGCAACACCCCTTTTAATTTAATTTGACCAACAAAAAAAGTTTTTTATTTTTTATTAAATTATTTTAACATGATCAAAGTTTTTTAATAATTCCAATAAGTACTTTTTATATTAATTAAACATACGGGTGTTTGGTCTAGTGGTATGATTCTCGCTTTGGGTGCGAGAGGTCGTGAGTTCGATTCTCGCAACACCCCATTTTATTTAATTTGACAAAAAAAATTTATTTTTTTATTAAATTATTTTAATATGATCAAAATAATTATAGTAGCTATTAATAATTCCAATAATTATTTTTTATTTTAACTAAACATCTGGGTGTTTGGTCTAGTGGTATGATTCTCGCTTTGGGTGCGAGAGGTCGCGAGTTCGATTCTCGCAACACCCCTTTTTATTTAATTTGACAAAAAAATATTTATATTTTTTATTAAATTAATTTAACATGATCAAAATAATTATAGTAGCTATTAATAATTTCAATAAATACTTTTTATTTTTATCAAACATCCGGGTGTTTGGTCTAGTGGTATGATTCTCGCTTCGGGTGCGAGAGGTCGTGAGTTCGATTCTCGCAACACCCCTTTTGATTTAATTTGACAAAAAATATTTATATTTTTTGTTAAATTATTTTAACACGATTAAAATTATTATAGTAGCTATTAATAATTCCGACAAGTGATTTTTATTAATTTTAATCAAATTAATAAAATAAATATTCATATTAAAATATTTTATATATAATGTTTTACCAAGTTAAATTAGAAACAAATAATTTACTTCATATAAAAATACATTAAATTATAAAAAAATGATAAATCCCATTTAATCCGATTGACTATCTCTAGGGTGACCGATCCAGTCCCACGGAAGTTTTCCATCTGCCACCAGAATAAATCGGGAAGTGCACGCAATGACTAGCCCAGACGTCCAGCATCATTTGATTACGCTCTTCATTTAGAGAAAAATTCCTGCAAATACGTCGTAGTTGGGTCGTGCCTGGGTGACAACGCCGCGACACCATTGCCCCGGGACTAAAAAACAAAAAAATATACATTAAATTATAGCACAGTGTAGATGTTGTTTTGATTATTTTTTTAAAAAAGTATTATTTTGATAAACATGATTAATTTTTTCCCAAATCAATTTTTTTAAAAATTAAGCTTTCTTAATCATCCCAACCCAACCGACGCCCGTGGACGAGGATGACTGCTTCAAGATTCGTGTTGATAAGATCCGACGGCGTGAAGCTGATGCATCTGCGGCGCTACGTAACCTATCCGGTGCCAGCTCCAATCAATTGACAATAGAAGACGAGGACTCCGCGGCTGACTTGGCAGAAGAGGCAAAGGAGCTGCCGGCGGAAGAGCGACGAAGAAATCAGGAAAGATCTCGACTTCGGATCTCTCTCGCCTTCTCTAGATCCTGGAAATCTCACGGAAACTTCCAGTTCCGTCGCTTTGTTTCGTCCCCCGATCGATTCTGATCGGAATACGGCAGCTGGTCGACTGATTTTCTACTGAGAGTTTCCAGGTCGATCGATCGCCTCTTTTGCTTCCGCCCTTTGCTTATTCGCGCTCCGCATCACTGTTTCAGCTGTCCGTTTGCTGTATTACGCGTTTGGTTTGGTTCGACGCCGGCGATTGATTTGTGTCTTGGGGTAGGTGTTCTTTTGCCTCAGCATTAGGGTTTGATTTGCTTGATTGTTCTATTCGATGAATTCTTTCTTTAATTTGTCTTTGAAATGTATGTCTTTGAGGAGTTCTTTGTTTGAAAGTAAAAGAGCCTATTTTGTTACTTCTAGGCTTCCCAGAGTTCTGGGAAGTTAGCTTCTTGATTGCTTCTGTTTCTGTACCATAGGGAAACCCTTCGGATTGAGATTTTATTTCTTTCTGTTTAGCATGTCTTATGAAGAAATTTGATACCTTTCACTTTGAAATTAGGATCCAGCCTTTGCATGATCCACCTTCCTAATGTTTTCCTTTTTTTTTTTTTTTGTGGTTGCAGAATGCCATATGATCCACCTTCCTAATGTTTTCCTTTTTTTTTTTTTTTTTTGTGGTTGCAGAATGTAGTTCTCTAGATCCTGGAAATCTCACGGAACTTCCAGTTCCGTTGCTTCGTTTCGTCCCCCAGTCGATTCTGATCGGAATACGGCAGCTGGTCGACTGATTTTCTACTGAGAGGTTCCAGGTCGATCGCCTCTTTTGCTTCCGCCCTTTGCTTATTCGCGCTCCGCATCACTGTTTCAGCTGTCCGTTTGCTGTATTACGCGTTTGGTTTGGTTCGACGCCGGCGATTGATTTGTGTCTTGGGGTAGGTGTTCTTTTGCCTCAGCATTAGGGTTTGATTTGCTTGATTGTTCTATTCGATGAATTCTTTCTTTAATTTGTCTTTGAAATGTATGTCTTTGAGGAGTTCTTTGTTTGAAAGAAAAAGAGCCTATTTTGTTACTTCTAGGCTTCCCAGAGTTGCTTCTTGATTGCTTCTTTCTGTACCATAGGGAAACCCTTCGGATTGAGATTTTATTTCTTTCTGTTTAGCATGTCTTATGAAGAAATTTGCTACCTTTCACTTTGAAATTAGGATCCAGCCTTTGCATGATCCACCTTACTAATGTTTTCCATTTTTTTTTTTTTTTGTGGTTGCAGAATGTCATAGTAGTTCTCTGGTCCCTGCAGTTGCCCTGAGATGGAGGGTTGTGACTGCATCGAGACACAATGGCCTGCTGATGAGCTTCTAGTGAAGTACCAGTATATATCAGATTTCTTTATAGCCCTTGCTTATTTCTCCATTCCTCTTGAGCTCATTTATTTTGTGAAGAAGTCTTCCTTCTTCCCGTACAGATGGGTGTTGATACAGTTCGGTGCCTTTATTGTTCTTTGTGGAGCAACACATTTGATAAATCTATGGACTTTCAACATGCACTCACGAACTGTTGCGATAGTAATGACTGTTGCAAAAATATCTACGGCTGCTGTATCATGTGCAACAGCTTTGATGCTCGTTCACATAATTCCGGATTTGTTAAGTGTGAAGACAAGGGAGTTGTTTCTAAAGAATAAGGCTGAGGAACTTGATAGAGAGATGGGCATCATACGGACACAAGAAGAAACAGGGAGACATGTTAGGATGCTTACTCATGAAATAAGAAGCACACTTGACAGGCATACAATATTGAAGACGACACTTGTGGAACTAGGTAGGACTTTGGATCTTACAGAATGTGCACTGTGGATGCCGTCAAGGAGTGGCCATAATCTCCGGCTTTCACACACTTTGCACCACCAAATGCCACTTGGGTCTGTTGTTTCCATTAACCTTCCCATTGTCAATCAAGTATTTAGTAGCAACCGGGCGATAAGAATTCCACATACATCCCCATTAGCAAGGATAAGGCTGTTGACCGGGAGATATCTGCCACCAGAAGTTGTTGCTGTCCGAGTACCACTTTTACATCTGTCAAATTTCCAAATTAATGATTGGCCTGAGCTTTCTGCAAAAAGTTATGCTATTATGGTTCTAATGCTCCCTTCAGACAGTGCAAGAAAATGGCATGTACACGAACTGGAGCTTGTTGAGGTGGTTGCTGATCAGGTAACCAAAACTTTGTTGCAGTTACTATCAGTTGTCTTTCATCTATTGAGTACAGGGGTATTCCTTTCGGTCTTTTTCTTAAATGAAAACAAGGTAAAATTAGGGAGGTTTTTTTTCTTAAGAACTTTACTCTTCACAGAAATGGATACTGATTTAAATGTATTTTCTCATTTTTGGACATAAACACCTCACTTCAATCAATGAGTGGGGGTTCTCAACAACATTCTATTTGTTTCTAAATCCATAACTTTTGAAATTTTTTTAACCTATTCTATAAATTATTCCAATAGTTAGATTATTTTCTAAAGGATTGATTGTGTAGAAGTTCCTAAAATGTCATATCAGAAGCAATTCTTATAGCCTCCTAAGTGGATTAGTGAATATAAAATGAGAAGTCATCCAAGTAAGCCAATAGATTAACGATGAGTGGTGAGGGTACAATTGCCAAATGATAGTGATATCAAAATGTTAGATTAATAATATTGAAAATCCTTAAAACTATACCCAATCTTATAACAAGGTTCTTGAATGGTCCTTTTAATGAATTTATCCATAAAATTTTACAATGGTTGGATGCAACTTTTGTTCTAATTGTGGTTTGGCAAGTTGTTTATGAGTTACAATTGATTAATGAAACAATTTATAGGCAATACATTTATAGTGTGTTTCCTCTGAGGGAAGAAAAGGAAATAATGGAAGTGATAGAAATATTTCCTCAATAACATTTTTCTTTGTGTCCTTTCGTGAAAAAGAGGGAGGGAGGGAAATGAATGAGGAATTCTTATTCTAGTTTTTCTTTATATTGTTTCCATCCGATTTGGTTGGAAAACTTGCTTTCACATGCAATGGAGTTCAAGTCTAAATTTTAAAAGTTAAAAATGATTTTTTCCTTTTAAATCTATTTTTGATTAATGGTATTTTTATGTTTCTAATAAATAGTTTTAAAATTTTAAGCTCTCCTCTTTTTCCCTCCAAAGAAATAGTCGATGAAAAATATTTCATAATTCTTCTCCTATAATATATTTTCGACCTTTTTGTTTCCCAATCTCAAGTTGTCTTCTTCTTTTATAGGAAATAGGGAAGTTTATGTAGTATCTGACTCCATGCAAAACAATTTGATATATAGAATGCTTTCCATGGTTTAATATTTTGGTCCATGTCATTTGTTACTAGGGGGTGAACGTAGGTCAAGTCTAGTTCATTATCAAACCATTAGCAAATATTTAAGTCTATATTTATGGTTTAATAGGTAAGGTTGAAGATTGATTGAGTGGGATAGCTTTTATGTTCAAGAAAACTTATCCATAATTGATGCCAGAGTCGAGTATGCTAGATTTGATTGTGATCAAAGTTGCATCAAATTTGGTCAGGTTAATTTTTTGTTTTTTGTGTAAACATAATTATGGATAAGTTTTTGTGTGATTGTAAAGTACTTTTAAAATTTGAAAGAAAGATTTACAAAATGATGGTTAGACCAGGGATTAAAATCTCGAGTCGTATCGCGATACCGGCGAAAAATTTTGTTCCGTCGATGGATCGACACCGACACAACACCAACACAAGAATTCCGGCCGGGAGATGCCACCGGAGGCGTCGCCAAGCCTCGGCGACGCCTCCAAAGGCGTTGCATGGCCTCACCGACGCCACTGGAGGCGCCGCCCGAGCCGGGCGACGCCACCGGAGGCATCGCGCGCGTCCATAGTGGTCGCGATTTTTCGATTGTTGTTTCAGTTTTAAAACTTAGGGTTTAATCAGATTTTAATAATCAATTCCTAGCTATAGTTGGAGATAATTTAAATAGGCATTATTAAAACCCATAAAATTATCTTATTATTTTTAAAAAATATTATATTTTTTATTTTAAATATTTAGATTAAATTTTTTATTTTAATTAATATATTTTATATTGTAAAAATATCAAAACTATACTGGTACGGTATGATACGGTACCGAAACTGTATCAAAACTATACTGGCACGTTTAGAGATCTTCGGTTCTCCTCCTTGCTGCCCCTTCTGCTACTTTTTTCTTCTCCCTCCAGACAAAAAAAAACTCCTCCAAGTCAGCATGGTAAGAAGCTATGGGAACATAATCTACAGAACACACTATGATCTGTTTTAGGAAATAATGAAAGAAGCTGAAGTTGGTGATCTTCATTGGAGAAGCACTTAAGGAAAACAGCTCTGGAAGCAAGGCTGTAGGTTTTTGACATCTTGAATTTTATGCTTTTGTGGTTGGACTGGCTCATTGTGATGGAGTAAAAATAACTATTCATCACAGTTATTCCCAGCACGACTAGAAAATGGAAGCTCATGCTCTGAATATTTGTTAGCCTGGAGAAGTTGAATTTAGTTAAATCAGAGAATCCATTCTTGAGGCCTAATCACTGGCCTAGCAGGGATGATACATCATTAGAAATAACCCACTTCCGAATGCATTGAAGTTTTGAAGAAAACACCTGACAAAGTGACCAGAAATACTTAAATCTGTTGAGCACAATCCACCTGGAAAGGATCCATCCAACAAAATTGCAAGATTAATTGCAAAGGCTGAAGACCGCAAATTACACTGGTTCTGTAAAAACCAAAAAGGGGTCACTTATCTGATCATAATAGATTGTGCTCAAGTTTGTAGGCTTCATATGTTGTTCTTGCAACTCAGGGAAAAGGAATAGAGGCTGTGCATTAGGCTTCTGGACAATGCATTTACCAGTTTTGATGCAAGTTAGGAGAGAGCCTTAATAACTCCCATATGTGGATTCTTCCTAAAAAGAGAACCAGATTTGAAAAAAATTTGCTATAGATTTCCTGAAAAGGTGATAGAGTTGAATCATTCATAATCTTCATCTCAAGTGTTCTTCTCTCCTCTTCTTTGCCTCTAGTTAATGTAATTCCAAAGTGGATAGATTTAAACAATTATCTTCATCATTTTCATCTTCTTTTCCTGTAGTTGTTCAATGCTAGATTCTTTATCTCATCATCTTTCATCCATATTTTTATATTGTGTTGGTTTGAGATGGAATTTGCCATATCCTTATTCTTTATCTCATCATCATCTAGATTGGACAGATATTTGAGTATTTGGGTGGAGATCCTATTACAATTTCAAGTTTTGCATTTTAATTAGGATCCCAATAGTCAATCCACGTCCAAGTCTGCATGTGAACTTTGATGCGATATGGCAAAATGTCATATGGATATCATGTCATGGTTTTAGCAGGGGTTAGACAAAATTATAATGGAGGCTAGATTTTAATACATTTTTTATAGACTAATTTGAAATTTTTTAAGAGTTTGGTTATATATGAGAAACAGGTAAACAATAGACTAGATGTTTATGGATTAACTCATTTTCTTTTGATTTGATCACTTGAATTTATTTTAAAAGCATAACTCTCTTTGCTTCTATAGCATTATCTTATAATCTTGATAAATAAACATCATTTCTGATTTACTTTTCAATATACCAAAGTTTATTGTCATGGATTACCTGCTTCTCTCTGTTCACACCCAACAACTGTGTTTTCAATGAATAGCTATAGTTTTCAACTCAATGATGGACCATCTCTATTCTTCCATTCGCAAACTTTGAATATCCTTAATCCAGGAAATATATCTGTTGGATTTTGAAAGGTACTGTAGGCTAAACATGAGTCATTTAAATTGTTCTTAGTGAATTTGTAACAATTAATATGTAATTTCTTGGGTAATAGAAGTTTTGTTCTACGAGCTTTATCATTTCTGTTATGTCGAATGATCATTGTTGGTATTGTTCTGAATTTTCTTTTTGGGGTTGATTTCGTCCAGGTAGCTGTTGCACTTTCACATGCTGCCATCTTAGAAGAATCAATGCGGGCACGTGACCTGCTTATGGAACAAAACGTTGCTCTAGATTCAGCTCGCAGGGAGGCTGAAATGGCCATCCGCGCTCGCAATGATTTTCTAGCTGTCATGAACCATGAAATGCGAACTCCAATGCATGCAATTATTGCTCTTTCATCTCTGCTTCTGGAAACTGAGCTGACTCCAGAACAACGACTAATGGTAGAAACTGTTCTAAAAAGTAGCAATCTTCTAGCTACACTTATAAACGATGTTTTGGATCTTTCTAAGCTCGAGGATGGGAGCTTTGAGTTAGAAATTGCACTTTTCAACCTTCATGCAGTGTTCAAGGAGGTCGGTTCTGTTTTATAGCTATTAATGTTTACTTGAATTACCTATTCATATCAATTAAATTGCAGGTCACTAATTTGATAAAACCAATAGCCGCTGTGAAGAAACTCTCCATTTTCATGACATTGGCATCAGACTTGCCCTTGTATGCTGTTGGTGATGAAAAACGGCTCCTGCAAACAATACTTAATGTTGCTGGCAATGCGGTTAAGTTTACGAAGGAGGGCCATATATCAATCGTAGCAACTGTTGCCAGACCAGATTCATTCAGAGATCCTCGGGCTCCTGAATTTTCTCCAGCATTTAGTGATAGACATTTCTATCTACAAGTGCAGGTACATTGACATTTTTCTCACAAGTCAACTCATAATGCTGATATTTTAATCTAGCTAGGTAATCTTTTGCCTTAATACCATGCAGGTCAAGGATACTGGTTGTGGAATTAATCCCCAAGACTTGCCGCAGCTGTTTACCAAATTTGCGCGACATCAGAATGTTGGAAACAAAGCCTACAGCGGCAGCGGACTTGGCCTTGCTATTTGCAAGAGGTGGTATTACTACCATGAAATACTCTGCTGCAATTAGCTCGAACACGGTTTCTCATTCTTGCTAATTCTGGTGTTCGATACTTCTTTTTGTGTAGCTTTTGATACATTTTCTAATTTCATAAGCAGGTTTGTGAGCCTCATGGAAGGACAGATCTGGCTGGAAAGTGAAGGTGTAGGGAAAGGTTGCACCGTGACATTTATCGTCAAACTCGGGATTTGTGATCAAAGTAGTAACCTGAAACAAACTGCACTCATTTCATAACAAATTCATGATGATGCAAATCCCTTCATCTCAAAACCTGCTTCACCAATGAGAGGGAGCAATTTCCTGTAATCTGATACTTAATGTAACGTATTTCCATCCACCTTGTTGTTCATCAAACCTTTGTGACATAGAATCATATCGTCGAGTAGTGATCTTTGCTAACAGGTCGACTATCATATATTGTTGTTTGGGCTTCGTTTCAGGCAAACATTTCATATTCTGTAATCTTGTATAGGAAAACTAAACTAGTAAATCTTACTGCAATCAACTTCCATGTCACATTATGGAAAATAATTGGCATACTTCTACAGTGATCGTATGCTTCAGGTTTGTTACACACTACATCCATATCTTAAACAAGGGTTTGCTTGATTTCTTCGTCGCTTTCGCCTTTCTGCACGGACTTATAGTATGCAAATTGCAGGATGATCTGACAAGAATCAGGTCAAGATACATTCAATACTAAACTTGAAGAATCAGAGTAATCATGGAAGACCACAAGCAGAGAAGAGAAGAAGGTTACAAATAGATCGAGCAACACACAGACGACCGCGTCGAGTAACCACGGTGCGTTGCCCTTGATCTTTTCCCACTCTGTGCTCCTCAAAAGTATGCTGCATCCAAAAATATCAATCCCAAAACATGTAAAACTACATTTCATGCAAATAGATAGACAGATAGTGAGTGAGAGGATGATAAAACCTTCCAACATAAGTTGCATTTGCAATGAGTGCAAACAAGAACATCAAAGGATTTAAACCCTAGAAACATAGACAACATCAAAAGTTTGGTCATCAATTCTCATGGCAACTCTAAGTTCTCAAAACTAAAGGATTGAGATCATACCTCCACACTCCCTCGCTTTATCTGTTTGATAATATTGTTCATCAAATACATGCATACATTTTATTTTATTTTTATTTTTGGAAATATGAACTTATCGAATAGGCTACTGATTCTCACATTCAAATATATTTGAGGCAAACGACCTCCCATATAAATGGCAGCCATGACCCACCCTAAGAGCTGTCCATAAGGGTTTCCTTGTGATGGAACTGTGACTACTTTCTACAGTTGAGAAAATAAGAAGAATCATCAGATATTATGACATATAAGAAAGTTTTGGTTTTGTGTGTGTATATATTTGGAACCTGTAAAAGTTGTTCCTTTAAGCCTTCTGTTGATGCTTTACTATGAAATGGCAAAATGAGTGAAGTGGCCATGAAAGTTCCATAACCAACCTGAAATAATAACAGTCAGCAAGGAATAGTTTTAGATTTTAGATAAAGTGTTCATTAGTGTAATTAATATAAGATAGCTCTCAATGAACACACACAAGTTGAGGAGATGTACACTTAGAAGAGTACCAATCACAAAGGTATATATAGGGAGGAAATACTTACTGAGCCAAAGACCCTACGCCGAGATTGATGCTTCGGCGATCCATCTCCATCAGATTCAGAGGATGTGATGTACCCTAAAGTTGTCGGTCCACTCCGAGCTTGTCCAAGGTATGGCAACGACGACGACGACCATGGTGGTGTCCCACTGCTTGCCAAAGACCTTGCCGACCTACAATAGATGTTACAACTAATTAACGCAATCTTTGCGAGTAGTTAATCATGTATACACACCACATATTAGTCCTTGGCTAGCTAGAAAACCAACTCTTACATGTAGTGTAAGTCTGCATGAACAGTAGTTGGTATTGGTTGTGTATGCTTTGTATTCAAACCTTCACAGCTCTTGTCCTCAACCTAGCAATATATCAGAGGTTTAATCCCATATCTATATAATATGTTGTAATTTCAGGGCCTAAATATAAAAAATAAATAAAGAATTACTGAAATATAATTTGGGTAGCACAGACTCGACAGAGGCAGCTTTGTGAAGGATGAATCGAGACCTATGATAATCAAAGTTTCCTTACAATAGATTTGTCCTCGTAAAAATGTTTTAGTGATCATTACTATCTCAATGAGCAAAACATAAGTTGGATCACGTAGACAATTTTGCTTTAATCTGTTCGACATTCGACATATATAAGTCATTCTCATGCACAAGTCCTTTGATTCTAGTGTAAAGTAAGTCTTAGATTTGCACCTCTACTGGCACTTATTTCAATAGTATAATTTAATATAAACCAATTGAATTTTTTAATATATACTATTCCACCTTTCTATTGAAATTATTTTTCTAAATCTATTTCGCATTTCCAATGAGATACTAATGCAGGAGGATGTAAATTTTAAGAGTTCATATTTTTTTAATTCGGATTGAATTACGTGATTTTTAATATATTAAATTAAATTGAAATTCATTTAGAATTATTTACATTTGTTACAGATCTAATCTTAAAGTTCAATAAAAATTATTTAAAATTTTATTTTGGAGGTTCTTAAATTTAAAAAAATTTATTTAAATTTTTTTTAAATAATTTCATTATTATATCAGGGTTATTCTCGTCTTTTATATTGTTAAGGTTTTGAGGCTATTTAAATATTTATTTAATTATTGTTAGAGTATTATATTTTATTTTGAATTAATTTTATTTGGTTAAATTTAGTGATAATTTCTTTGAATATTTTTTTTTAATTTTTATTTGGAAAATGAATCTTCTTCTTTAGCAAAATTTGTTAACCTACGGTTTCACGATTATCTATAAAAAGGTAAATTAGGAGGCCACTATAGGGGAGGATATTATCTTGACTTTATCGAGATTCAACTTTTGCCCGTAATAATTAACTCAATTATATTCTGAAGCAAAAATAAACCTCTAAAATAATTACTATTATGTCCGAATCAAAACATAATCTTCTTCCTATACTACTCCTCACCTGTGCTAGACTCTGAAAGCCACTGCTCTTCCTCCAGCTCGGGCAGTGATCATAGTAAAGCACCTGCAGCACCAGCACAAGCGTGGTGGCTGTGTACAGCTGCACGCCATGAATCCATTCCGAGCTCACACTTCGATCGATCGGTCGGTATCGAAAAACCCTAATTAAGTTAACTACAACAGAAACACACATCACTTACCACCGCAGTGTACAACTGTGTAGGCAACTGAACCCATTCAAGAACAAATAACCCTAAGAGTTAGTTTTCAGACATACAAATCGACCGAATCGCAAGGAGAAGAATATCGATGCTCACCGTGACCGGCTCGAGAAGGCACCCCACTAGGTTGAAGAGATCCCTACGAGCAAAGGGATTCAATGTGATAATAATCATAAATTGATTCCAATTTATTGAGACGAATATGACGACAAAAATAACAGTCCAAGATGAATATTTATTTATGATAATAATTATTATTATAAATATAATTATTAGTTATGATAATAAACTAAGTTGCTACCCTGCGACCCAAGCGAGGAGGAAGGCGAGGGAGACGCCATGGCCGGATTTGTTGAGGAAGTTGGAGGCGATCTGGGGGATCTCGGCGACTCCCCAGCAGAGGAGGCTGGCGATCCCCAATGCGAAAGATGCCACGCTGCTCCGACTGCACACGCAGTCGCCGAAGTACCTCTCGATCCACCCCACGCAGGCCACGCAGGAGGAGGATGACCGGAGCTCCATCTCTCTCTCTCTCTCTCTCTCTCTCTCTCTCTCTCTCTCTGTGTTCTCTGTTTATTGAGGAGAGTTGAGGAGTGCAAAGAGAGGAATATTGATGGAGAATATGCGGAGAATAGAGCAGGGAACAATGATTGGTCGCCGTCATGTACGGACGGTCGGAGGAGAAAGAATCTGGACGGAGGTCCGTTCCAGGTTCTTTGTGGGCTAGATACAGTGAACCGGATCGTTTGGTGAATCTCTTTGGCAAGGGATATCCGACCCGTAGGTAAAATGGAAGAGAGTATATAGGACATTTTATATGATCATAAATTTTTAAAATTTAAAAGAATATTTTATAAATTACTCATAAGTAGAAGATATGAATGTTAAAGTGAATATGTGAATATACGAGGATGAATATGATAAACAATAAGAATATTAAAGAAAAAATCAAAATTACATCCATTTTATAATGTTTATAATATATTATAACCCTGCGAGTCACATTCAAACCTGATTGGACTTACGTTTGACACGGATTCAACGCAAGGATGATCATATCATTCAACACTTGACTTCTGACTCCAAGACTAGTATCACTCGACGCCTAACTCCTGATTCTGAGATCAGTAAAATTTTGCGCCCAACTTTCAGACTCCGAGACCAGTACCACTTGGAGTCCGACTCCCGAGTGGAGGAGACGTGGTTAACTGAAAAGGCATAAGATCGTGGAGTGACATGGTACTACCCCAACCAAAGCGTGCCCTCCCTTGACTTGAACGTGGGGAAACTGAAGGACATGGACTCCTCTTTCTCTGCTAGGATGAAAGTATAAAAGAAAGTTCGCTCCTGCGAGTGCAAGTATGCTCTCACAACTCTAGCCACTCCCTGCATGTCTTCTTTACTATTTTTCCTTCTCTTTCATTCTCCGATCACTTGGAGCAGATTTAAGCGTCGAAGTGGCTATGTCAAGCTCCATCTTTATCCCCATTTTAACTCTCTTTGAGTGCTGCAAAGATCCCTCAAAGTTAGTACACTTGCAGCCCATTGAGTATTGCCTCGAAGGCCTTCAATCCATCATCAGTCTCTTCATTGATGGTTTCCTCATCCTTAATCTTGCCTCTGAGGCAGACTTACAGAAGAAGACAAGAGTTCGAATCTTGACGAAGTCGAGCAATACTCTCTTTCGTCGTGACCAACTGTAATTTCTCGATTTATCTTATCATAGATGGTTGTGGGACCGACCGTGTGGGGTAATAGTGGATTCCACCTCATCCTTAATCTCGGACCGGATCAATTACAAATTAAATTCAAATAATTCTAAACTAGAAATAGTCTCATCTAATAGATCGATGTGCATGTGTTGAAACGATCTAAGTGTGAGGAGAAAATTAACAATTAAGAAAATAAGGCAAGTATTTCTACCACCGCACCACCGCCGTGAGATTTCCACACTGCATCAAATTTGATCTTGGACTAGAACAATAGTTATCGTAACTCTTTTTTGTAAACTTTGAGCAACTAATTTGAGGCCTTGGGATATAATTGAGTTGGTTACTGTAATGGATAAAGGTCGAATCTTGACGAAGTCTAGGTAATGCTCTCCACGTAGTGACCAACTGCAGCTTCTCGATTTACCTCCTCACAGATATGAAGGTGACTGTGTGAAGCTGCTAGAGCAATAGATTCAAGCAAAGCTGTAGAGCAACTAATTTCAATGTGAAATCAACCATCGAAAATACTTCTCTATGACCACCCAAAGTTCAAAATTTTAAAAAACAAATATAAACAATCTAAGACTAATATCGAGAGTGCAAAAATATTAATTATTATATATATTTATTTATTTATTATAGCAATATTAGAAAATAGGAGAAGAAGAGAATTAAGGAGGCAAATGCGGTGAGCATGCGACCGCGCGCGTTCTCCGCCACCGGAAAAGCATCCGCCACCAGCTCTCCTCCCTCCCTGCGCTGCTCCTCCTTCTTCAAATCCAACTCCTTCCTTAATCCTTGGGACATCTAGCTCCATATTGCATTGATCGATCGCTCGCGCGATGATGGACGACGACAGCAGCAGCAGCCACAGCCTCCCCTACGCCACCGTGCAGCACTCCGATCCCCTGATGCACCACCACTCCGCCGCCGCCTCTGCCGACGACGTCGACGGCTTCGTGCGCCACTCCAGCTCCACCACCGCCAGCTCCGGTTTTTATTCCGACTACCCCTTGGCCACGTCCGGCGAGAACTCCCCGTTCGTCATGTCCCCCTGGCACCAGTCCTCCACCCCCTTCCCCTGCGACTCCGCGTCTGCCGCCTCCGCCACCGGCCTCCTCGCCTCCCTCGTCCGCGAGGAAGGCCACATCTACTCCCTCGCCGCCGTGGGCGACGTCCTCTATACCGGATCAGACAGCAAGAACATCCGCGTGTGGAAGAACCAGAAGGACTTCGCCGGCTTCAAGTCCAGCAGCGGCCTCGTGAAGGCCATCGTCGTCGCCGCCGACCGCATCTTCACCGGCCACCAGGACGGCAAGATCCGCGTGTGGCGCGTCTCCCCCAAGAACCCCACTGTCCACAAGCGCATCGGCAATCTCCCCCGCCTCAAGGACGTCCTCCGCAGCTCCCTCAAGCCGTCCAACTACGTCGAGGTCCGCCGCCACCGCAGCGCCCTGTGGATCCGCCACTCCGACGCCATCTCCTGCCTCAGCCTCAACGAGGACCACGGCCTCCTCTACTCCGCCTCCTGGGACAAGACCTTCAAGGTCTGGCGCATCGCCGACTCGCGCTGCCTCGAGTCCGTCATCGCCCACGACGACGCCGTCAACTCCATCGTCGCCGCCTTCGGGGGCCTCGTCTTCACCGGCTCCGCCGACGGCACCGTCAAGGTCTGGCGCCGCGAGCTGCTGACCAAGGCCACCAAGCACACGCCGGTACAGACCTTGCTGAAGCAGGAGTGCGCCGTCACCGCCGTCGCCGTCAGCTCGGCCTCGCCCGTCGTCTACTGCGGCTCCTCCGACGGGCTCGTCAACTTCTGGGAAGGCGAAGTCAAGCTGGCGCACGGAGGGGTGCTCCGCGGCCACAAGATGGCGGTGCTCTGCCTCGTCGCAGTTGGCAACCTCCTCGTCAGCGGCTCCGCCGACAAAAACATCTGCGTCTGGCGGCGGGACGGCGCCGTGCACAGCTGCCTCTCGGTGCTGAGCGGCCACACGGGGCCGGTGAAGTGCCTCGCCATGGTGGCTGAGGAAGAGCGGGAGGAAGGCAGCGCCGGCGAGGGAAGTTGGATCGTGTACAGCGGGAGCCTGGACAAGTCAGTCAAGGTGTGGCGGGTGTCTGAGCAGCCGCCGGAGGCGCTGCTCAGGAGCCCGACGAACTTGCCGGCCGACATGGACGATGCCATGGCCCACCACATGACGACATCTTAAGATCCAAAAGATCTTGTCTTCTCCATAAATCAGTAAATCTCCTTGGGTCAACGCTTTCTTATTGAGGAAAGTCAACGCCGCAACATTAGATTCTGGGTCAAACTACGTTCAATTTTGACCTCCTTTACGCCTGCTTCAACCCAAAGAATACCATAAATTCTATCTTTTTTTTTTTTTAGGATTTTGTTTTTACAAATCTCTCTGTAATGTCTTTTTTTCCCCTTTTATATAATATATTTGCAAAACTTATCCACTTTAATATCAACACGCAACTTTTGTTCTTATCATATTGATCCAACATATGCGAATTGGGTGGGTCAACTCAACGACAAACCAATAGGACAACAATACGATACGAATAATATTTCTTTAGAATTCTCAATATAATTTTTTAGCTGTTGAGATCCTAGTTTGTAGAATGATGATCCTACATAAAATTTATTAAAAAAAAATGATAATCCCAGTAGCCACATCTTAGGGGTGGTCGGTCCGGTTCCACAGAAGTTTCCCACCGACCACCAGGATAAATCGGGAAGCACATACGGTAGTCAATCCAGATGTCCAGCATCCTTTGATTGCGTTCCCCATTTGAAGAAAATTTCTGTAAATACGCCGTAGTTAGGGATCGAATCGCAGGTCCCTGAGTTACATTAATCCGGATGTCCTACCGTTGCACCATTGCCCCGAGGACTACATAAAATCTATTTAAGATCAAATATCGGATCGTTGAATCGTCGTACGATGTTATCAAAAGTTAATAAAATTGCATGATTAATAATTATAAAAATATTTTAATATATATAGATTAATTATATATATAAATATATATAATTTTATATATAACATCATAAATGATCGTATATATAATTTTATATATAATATATTTTATATATTATAAATTTAAATTAATTAATAATTTAATTATCTTTCTAGCATAATAACACTCAATAATAGTTATATTTTCATATTATAAAATAAAAGAGAATAAAATTTCTATAAACATAATAATAATAATTGTATTCAATCTCAAGAATGTGCCTTTAGTTCACAAGATGACTCCACCATTTATATATATATAGGAAAATTCTCTGCTGCGCGCCTCCTCCTCCGCGACGCATCCGCGACGCTGACGTGGACGGCTATTTCTCGCTTCGCTTCGCTTTTCTCGCTTCGCTGCGCTGGCTACGTGACTGCGAAAATAAAATCCCGCCTTTCCCCAAAACCTTTCCCAAAATCGCGCGCCCGAGTCCTCACTCCGCCCGATCAAAGGTGATCTGCCGCCGGCCGATCTGTGACTCCTTCGCCTTCGTCGCCGCGGGAAGACGCCGCCTCCTTCGGCCGATCTGTGCCGCTGGCCGACCTTCTCTGGATCCGTCGACGGCGGCCAACCTTCGCTCGATTCGTCGCTGGCGCCCGACCTTCGCCCGATCTGTGCCCCCACATCCTTCGGCTTCGTCAAAACGCCGCCCTGCATCCTTCGGCTTCGTCAAGACGCCGCCCCCGCATCCTTCAACTTCGTCAAGACACGAGGCTACCCAGTGGTTTTGGCTAGTGGTCCTGTATGTTTCACTATCATTCCACCGTATATTTCTTTTAATAGCTTTATTAGTAGTATTTTATACCGTTTGATTCTTATGAGATACATACAATGAATTTAGAAAGAATATGCAATTGGTCCGTATTTATACTAGAGTTCCAATTGTATAGGAACAATGATAAATTTTATCGCGAAATGATTGTATGGGAACATGATTTGTATTATTTGATTGATGGATCCAACAACAAATTTTAATGATTTGAATAAGGGAGTGGTCTTATTCAAAACAGCTTGTGATCTTAAACCAATTTTGTGCTTCAATATAATTACCCGGACTAAGCGCTATAGCTTTCTAATTGTTGCCTGCTTGATCGGACCAAGCCTCTATATGTCTATTATGGATCTGTACCCATTGAGATTGATAAACCCTTCGGATTTTATTAACTAAAGAGATACGACTTTGAGCAAAGGTTAGCTTGGCTTGAATCATGAATTCCCAAGGGATTCCAATAATTTTTGGTATACCCTTTGTGCAAACCTTCAACTCTCCTTTTAAGTCGTTTTGGAAAGTCTTTTTAGTAATCATCTTAATTGGTAAGAGAAGATTTCTAAGAATATCTCTTGAAAGAGAGATTTTATAGTGGCATTTTAGTGATTCTTATGAGATAGGCTAATCCCTATCAGTCATACAAGTGTGGTATCAAATGTGTGATCAACACTAATACCATGAATATGAATTTGAAAGGAAAATTTGTGGGATAATTTATTAACTTATTATTATCTTTCATGTTCATTTCCCAATATATTTTCACTGTTTTATTTTCTTATCTTGTTTAGGTCTATTTGACTTAGAATATTTTTATTACTATATGGTAATATGCAGAGTTTGAGTTTATCTGAATTTGTCATTCCCCAACAATGGAAGCAAATGATGGTAATGATCATCTATATATCCCCCAAGTTACAGATGATCGAAAGCCAAAAATTGGGATGGAATTTACATCACTAGAGGAGGCATTTTCATGTTATAACCAATATGCGCGAGAAGCTGGATTTAGTGCAAGGATAAATAGTAGCAAGAAAAATAAGATGACAAATGAAATTATTTGGAAAACATTTGTATGTTTTAAACAAGGACATACTGATGATAAGCGGAATAAACAGAGAAAAGATGATACAAGAGAAAGAGTACGTGGTGAGGTCAGAACTGGATGTAAGGCAATGATTTCAGTTGTAAAAAAACAAACTGGATCTAATTGGGTTGTTGCTACTTTCGTGGATAGTCATAATCATCCACTCTCAACTCCTTCAAAGGTGCATTTATTACGCTCACATCGTCATGTTTCAACAGCAAAAAAAACATTGACTCAACAATTTTCAGAGGCCAATGTCCCAACTTGTCAACAAATGCGGTTATTGGAGATAGAGTATGGAGGGCCTGAGCTAGTAGGGTGCACAGAAAAAGATATTAGAAACTATGAGAGAGACCTAAGGGAAGAAGAAAAAGGTATTGATGCTGAAACACTAATTGAGCTATTTGCATCTGAAAAGGAGAAGAATTCTGGTTTTTTCATGAATATGAGACTGATTCAGATAACAAATTTAGTAGGTGTTTTTGGGCAGATCATGTATCAAGGAGGGCATATAGTGTATTTGGTGATGTTGTTGTATTTGATACAACATATAACACCAATAAATATGGATTGATTTTTGCACCATTTGTAGGAGTAAATCATCATCATCAAACAACTGTATTTGGTTGCGGTTTTTTAAGTGATGAGAAAGCTGAGTCTTTTGTTTGGCTGCTTAACAAGTTTATTGAAGCCATGCCTAATGGTGCACCTAAAGTTATTATAACAGATCAGGATCCTGCTATGACGAAGGCAATTGCACAAGTTTTACCTCAGACACTGCATCGATATTGTTTGTGGCACATAATGAGTAAATTCCCAGAGAAATTAGGCCCTTTGACTTTCCATGACAACTATCAAAACATAAATAATGTAATTAAAAAGTCCACAACACCGGATGAATTTGAGAATTCATGGCATGAGGTAATCAAGTCTGCTAACTTGGAGAAAAATGATTGGTTGTCTTTGATGTACGAATTGCGACAAAAGTGGGTGCCGGCATATTTTAACCATGTCTTTTGTGCTGGAATGTCAAGTAGTCAAAGATCTGAAAGCTCAAATGCATTTTTCAAGAGGTATATATCAAATAAGAACTCATTGATGGATTTTATCACCCGTTTCAATAGGGCCTTAAGACACCAAAGACACAATGAGTTAATTGCCGACCATATTGATATGAACGAGCATCCCAGAACTAAGACAATCTGGCCCATGGAAACTCAAATGGTTAAGTTGTATACAAGAAAAAAATGGTTAGAGTTTCAAAGTGAAATGAGTGAGAGTCATGGTTATTATGTGAAACAATTATCTATAGGAGTTGATTGTACAGTTTACCATGTGATGAAATTTGAAAGTCATTCTTCTTCCAAACCAAGGGTTCTCACGCATGACAATCAGAAAGATTACATTTCCTGTAGTTGTAAGAAATTTGAGTTTGATGGTATTCCGTGCAGGCATATGTTAGCTTATTTCCGTATCAACCAAGTGTTTCATTTGTCTGATAAATATATACTTAAACGGTGGACACAAGATGCAAAGGTTGGAGTAATATATGATTTGGAGGCGCCAAATTGCAGTGATGATCCAGAAAGATATTTGATGTTAAGGCATTCGAAGTTGTCCTATAAAGCGTCATTATTAATTGATGATGCATCCTTGACTGATGAGGGGACAAATTTCTTGGATGAACAATTCGATTGTATATACAAAAAAATTCAAGCGATAAATATTAGTAAAAAAGGCAATGATGGTAGTCAAAGGAATAAATCTACACAGGGAACTCCTGTTATTATTGACCCTTCTTTAGTTAGAACAAAAGGATGCGGCAAAAGATTGAAATCAGCCAAAGAACAGTCAACATCAAAGTCCCGATTATGTCATGGATGTGGGCATCGAGGTGTGTCACATGACAAGCGAAACTGCCCACTTTTACAAGGGTATGTGTTGATTAATTTTACATTGATATGATAAATTTATTATTAAATATTGTACATTTAACGATGATGTGTGTTGATTGGCAGATCCAGTGTAGAAACTTATCATAATAGCAATGATGACACATACGAAGAAGATTTGCCATCTATGGCCGGTACTAACAAAGTTTAATTTTATATAATTATAGTGGTTAATTGATTTAGAAATTGAAGTTAATAATTGATATTTTTGTTGCAGGTTCTAACAACATGTAGAAGAAAATATTTTTGTTGCTACTTTGATGAGCAGGAAGTTGTCCATCAAATTCAAGTAAGTTATATCAGAAATTTGTATCCTATGAAGAAATTTTTTATTTAAATACATGACTCAGGTTATATTTTCTCTTATCTAATGTATAGGATATTCTCTGAAGTTGCTGGAATTCAGATTTTGCAAAGTTTGTTGAGGATCAATTCATCCTTTTTGCATCTTTATCTGGAGTGGTGGATGTTAGAGCTAATTGTTATTGCTTTGCTTGAAGTGAGAAATGTATTTTAACACTGTTGAACCGTTGTAATGATTGACAGAATGTTAAACATTTGTATTGCATTGAAGAATTGGATATTCATATCGAACTGGTCTTGTGGACTCTATGTTATGAAATATAATTTGTGTTGATATGTGTAGCAGTTATGCCATCTCATGACCTGTTGTGATATTTGATCTTTTTGCCATCTCCATGAACTTTTGTGATATTTGATGTTTTTGCCATCTCATGAACTGTTGTGATATTTATGTTTTTGCCATCTCCATCTATTTTGAGTAAATCTTGATAACTTAAGTAGGAGATTAGAGTTGTAGTTGTGTTTGTGATTCAGATATTGCAAGTTGTAATGCATTCAGATATTGACTTGTTGTGTTTGGGATTCAGATATTGTAGTTGTGTTTCAGATTCAGATTAGAGTTGTACTTGACTGAACTGATATTGAGTCGACTAGAGTTAAATTCCAGTCGACTGTGATAGGATTAGTCCACTGACGTTGTACGTATATAGCCAGCCATTTTTGGTACTTGCCTAGCCATTTTCGGTATTTGTCTGACATTTTATGGTATTTAGCCAGCCATTTTCGGTACTTGGCTAGCCATTTTCGGTACTCTTATTTAGTCGACTGACATTAAGATAAGTCGAGTCGTTTTCACTGATTAGTCGACTAATCTTACATAATAGTCGACTGAAGTTATTTCAGAAACAAACACAAGATAATCGACTCGACTGGATGTCCACATTAGTCGACTGGAAGCGAACAGAATGTAAATTGACTCGACTAGAGTTAAATTCCAGTCGACTGTGTGATTAGGATTAGTCCACTGACGTTGTACGTAGCCAGCCATTTTCGGTACTTGCCTAGCCATTTTCGGTATTTGTCTGACATTTTATGGTATTTAGCCAGCCATTTTCGTACTTGGCTAGCCATTTTCGTACTCTTATTTAGTCGACTGACATTAAGATAAGTCGAGTCGTTTTCACTGATTAGTCGACTAATCTTACATAATAGTCGACTGAAGTTATTTCAGAAACAAACACAAGATAATCGACTCGACTGGATGTCCACATTAGTCGACTGGAAGCGAACAGAATGTAAATTGACTCGACTAGAGTTAAATTCCAGTCGACTGTGATAATATTAGTCCACCGATCTGACAGACTAGTCCACTGACGTTGTACGTATTTAGCCAGCCATTTTCGGTACTTGCCTAGCTATTTTAGGTATTTGTCTGACATTTTATGGTATTTAGCCAGCCATTTCGACTATTAATATTTAGTCGACTGCGATAATCGTGTTCAGTCGACTAATGTCAAATTATCGTGTTTTTTAAACCCGAGTCGCGGGCGAACCCTAATACTAGTCGACTAGGGTTTTGGTTTTCTCTCCGGCGATTTCCTCCTCTTCGGCGATTCCTTTCCCTCCGGCGATTTCCTCCCACCATTTTCGGTACTTCCACGCCCATTTTCGGTACTTAAAAAACCCGGTACTCAACGCAAGTTGGTTAATCACCCCATTTCGGTACTTTTCCAGCCAATTTAGGTACTTTGATCCCCATTTCCGGTATTACTCCTACAATTTTCGGTACTTCAACGGCCATTTTCGGTACTTTGATCCCCATTTCGGTACTTCTCGCATCAAGTTGGTTAATCAGCGCATTTCGGTACTTTTTCAGCCAATTTTGGTACTTTGATTCCCATTTCCGGTACTTATCTAAGCATTTTGGGTACTTTAACGCCCATTTTCGGTACTTAAAAACCCAATTTCGGTACTCAACGCATCAAGTTGGTTAATCAGCGCATTTCGGTACTTTTTTAGCCAATTTAGGTACTTTAATCCCCATTTCCGGTATTACTCCTACCATTTTCGGTACTTCTATGGCCATTTTCGGTACTTAAAAAACCAATTTCGGTACTCAACGCATCAAGTTGGTTAAACAGCCCATTTCGGTACTTTTTTATCCAATATTGGTACTTATTACCCCATTTCCGGTACTTAACCCACTATTTTCGGTACTTCACGCACCATTTTCGGTACTTAGCTGACATTTTTCATTCCACTGGACTATCAAATTTCAGTCGACTAAAATGAATAAGTAGTCGAGTCATTTTCGGTTCTGTTCGCTGCCTAGTCGACTGGTTTAGTAAATCAGTCGAGTCGTTGAGTTTCTGTTCGCTGCCTAGTCGACTGATTTAGAAAATCAGTCGAGTCGTTGAGTTTCTGTTTGCTTGCTAGTCGACTGATTTAGGAAATCAGTCGAGTCGAAATCTTTCTGTGGGCTTCCCAAACAAAGACACTCGACTGCTAATTAAGTAGAGTCGACTAAGTTGAGAAAACGACTCGACTGGTTTGTTTATCAGTCGACTAATAGAGACATTCTGCGTATCAGTCGACTATAATTAACCTACCAGTCGACTGATCAACACAATTTTTATCAACTGATACATGTTCTCACCCGTAAAAAACTACACCTGGAAATTCCAGCTCACCGAAGCAAATCCTCTTTGATTCAAGAGGAATTATCATTTTCTCGACTAGTAGTTTTAGCAATCAGATTCTTGGATTTGCAGGTTTGGAATCACATAGGATTGAGAAACTCTCATTGATTCAAGAGGTAGTAGATTCTAGCATAATAGCAATTAACTTCTGCATTTTAGATCAGTTTCCTCAGCAACATATCAACAAGAGTAAAAGACTTTTTAAAGCTTACCAAGTTCAACAGAATTCAATAACTCAGCCCAACAATTCAGACTTACAGTTTTATACAATTAACTTCAGCAATCCACACTTTACTGTAGTGAAATAATTATAAGCCAATTCATACATCAAACATACCGTTATCATTCAACCAAAATATTGTTTGATACATTCATAATAGCATTGTAAAATTTAATTACAACTCAATCATCACCAAAAGTTATCAACTATCATACAAACAGAATACTGACATCTCCATCATCACCAAAACTGATCAACTATCATACAAACAGAATACAATAAGTCAAACACAATACAATCACTAATATAGTAACGAAATGTCATTTCACTAATTTAAACAATCCTTGTTTGTCAGACAAAATTGCTGAAGCAATGCGAGCTCTATACCCGGGGATTGATGTGTCCCATTCTTGTCTCCAAAAAGTTGGATTATCTCGGGCATAACATTCACCCCATAAACAAATATAAACACCACAATCTACGGAGTTGTCTTGTTGTCGACTTTTTACAGCAATAACTTCACCTTTGCCAATATCACACTGGTCGACATTCCAAAGATATCTGGACAAAAATTTTGCCTGCACATTCAATTCAAACGAACATCATTTTCAAATCAATCATAAAATATGTGTACAACTTTTTAAAACATCAAAGTAATTTAAGATTTTTATCCAACTTACAAATTTCGTCGCTGCACCTTTGTAGATGGGGCTACTGATAGAATTTTTCAGTGTGAAAGATTTTTCCCTTGGAGTATATACAAGCAAGAACCAATGTGCTTTGTAATGAAAAGGGAATAGTATGTATTTACAACGTTGTAGGAGTTCTTTATTTAGCTGGGACAGCTTAACCAATGTACTAGTCCTCAACTTTGATAAAAATATTGAAACATTGCTATCTGTAATCCTCCTTTGGTTGGGATTTTCGAGCAACATAATCACTTCAATCTAAACAAATTTAAAAATTTATCATTAACTATCACTATGATGACGATATAAATCATATACTATTAGGATTATGTACCTGGACATTGGGAGACATGCAATATATTTCATGTCCATAGTTTTTTTCTTTATTGCTCAACAAATTGAAATATGAATGAATGAGGTCAGAGCGTAGCTCCGTGCCAAACAAACACTCTAATAACTGATGACCATTCAATATTACATCATCATCTTGCCAGACAACACCCCTACACATCCAAAATATCAAACGTATCAACTTACACAACATCAAATAGCATAATAAGATTTCAGAAAATTTATAATATTATAAGAAATTTTTACCCCAATTTATCGCCGCAGATGTACTTCTGAATAACATTTTTATCTTCCATTGATATTTGATCGTGGCCAGGAAAGTCTAATCGTCCTCGGAACTCCTTTAGAGATTCCTCTACAGCATTATTAGCAATATCTTCAATATCTATACTCATTTCATCCTATATAAAAAAACAGAATATAGAAATACAAAATTCAATCCAAAATAGTAAACACTACAACACTCATCAAATATATCAAATGTTGGTACGTATTGTACTAAATATTTACTTAAAATACCTGATCCACGACTTCAGTCACATGGCGTTTACTCTTTCGCTTTGGGGGTGTAATAAAGTCCGGATGTTTCTTTTTTTTCATTCGATCTGTTCTTTTTTGAACAGTCTTCACAATAGATGATGTTGGGTTATATACAACTATCTCTTTTCCTTTTTCAGTATTTGTTGGCACTTTATCATCACCAGAAGAATCAGCCTCCACACCAACATGTTGCTCGGTATCACCTTCTTCAGCCATATGTGGGGCTTCCTCTTCGACCTCTATTTTTTTTCCTTTCAATATTTTAATCTCATCCTCGAGTCTTTTAATGTGATCCAACAATTTTGAATCACCCACTCGAGGAGGTTCAACCTGGAAATAGCTTTGTTAATTAAGCATGCTAATTACTTCAATAATAAACTCTTACTAAATATATTATTTTGGATTAAAAATTGTTACCTGACCAAACTTCTGAATATCATCAACAAGGACTTTTTCATCCTCGAATGGTATGATTGATATGATCTAAAGGTAAAAACAAATCAATTGTTAGTTCAATAACACATTTAAACCAAATTATACAATAAAGTTATTAAAAATTTCACCAACCTACCTTGTTTGGCCTAACAGATGAAATGATGGCCTCGGCACCTTTTGGATTAATGGGAATTTTGCTCTCTCCCCACTTGAATAATCGGGGAAAGCAACGCAAAACACGGGGCTGACCAAGCATAGGGACTCTTTCATAAACCCAACCCTATACAAATACAAAGATTAGCATTTACTCGCTCAACAAATAACATATATATGCTGAAAATAATACCATGAGTCCAACTATGCAACCTCCCATGTAGGTTTTCTCTTTTTTGCCCACTTTGTTGTGGCCAAGATGGTCTTCCATTTCAGCCACCAAAAATCTAAATGCTGCATCTCCCCAACCATACCCAAAAAAAGTCTCCAAATTGTCCAGGTATGGGAAGATAAAGCTAGGGGTACCAAAATTGCTAATAGGAAATATAACACAATTAAAAAGTAACAAAATAAAAAACCTAAAAAAATCATCTACTTCTACTTCATTTTCTGCCAATGCAAATAACTTCTCTATGATGTCATTTCTCTTGAGACCTTTCATCCCCTTGAAATGTCGCTCACCAAAGTTGGAAGCCAATTTCAACTCTAGGTTTACCGGTTGCCCAACGCTAGGTAAACCTATCACTAGTGAGAACTCCCTAGAGGTGAATGGCACCATTATATTGCTTCCAAAACAGAAGCTGCATGTCTCTACTTCAAACCTTTTCAGCATTGTATAAACTCGAGATGTGCTTATAGAAAGCTTCTGAATATTCAACCAAGGTGCTAGAGGACTGTCCTTAATCTTCTTTAAATGTAGGTCACCCAGTTTCGGAACCAATTCTTCCATGACGGACATAAATTTTGATGGTGAACACCTTGTATAACCATCTTTTCCGCTTGTTCCAGCATCTCCTTCAGTAGCACGGGTAAGTTTTTTACTCTTCGTCATTTCTAAATCACAAAACACCACAATTAGCAACTAATTCAATAAATTGAATGAGTTTCATAGAATAATTGAATACTAAACCCTATAACCTAACAAATTTAGCTATGTCATTTCTAAATCACAAAACACCACAATTAGCAACGATTTCAATAAAGAGTTTCATAGAATAACTTAATAGTAAACCCTACAACCTAACAAATTAAGCTACTTAAGATAGTAAAGGGGTTTGACGGGTTAGGGTTTAGGAAAAATAAAGAGTTTCATAGATTCACCTATTAATAAAATTAAGGGGTTTTGACCGGTTAGGGTTTAGGGAAACCTTAACTCGCGCTTGTGGGTTTAGGGTAACAGCACAGGGCAGTGACTGGCGATGGTCTTCGTCTGGCTGCGGCGACGAAGGCGAGCAGGAGGTGACACTAGGGCGGCGGCAACGTTTTCCCCCGCGACGTAGGCGCCGAAGATCACAGGCAGCGACGAGCAGGGGCGAAGATCACAGCCGGCGAAGAGCAGGGGCGAAGAGCAGCCACAGGCGGCGAAAAAGCACAGGCGCGACGAGCACAGGAGGGAAGAGCACAGGCCGACGAGCACAGGGCGGCGAGCACAGGGCGGCGCCGAAAAGCACAGCCGCGACGAGCACAGGGGCGAAAAGCACAGGCCGACGAGCACAGGGCGACGAGCACAAGGCGGCGGCGAAAAGCACAGGCGCGACGAGCACGAAGGGACCGAAGAGCACAGGGCGACGAGCACAGGGCGACGAGCACAGGGCGACGAGCAGCGGAGCTTCGGCAGGTTGGCCGCGCGATTTTAGGAGGGATTTTGAATCGAAAGCCGGGATAAAGCTTCGGCGATTTTGGGAGAGCGGGATAAGCCACGGGAGAAACCGCTGGCACGCTGGCACCCACGTCAGTTATGGAAACGAATTTTAAAGAAGTTTTAATTAATTGAGTGATTTAGATTGCTTTTAATTGAAGTAAAAGATGGAATCTGTCATTCCAACGACTTCACACGATTGGTCTCACGATCATAAAGAGGTAAATTACTATCTAGATTGCTTTTAACGCTGGTTAAGAAAGTAAACAAATAAATAAATAAACATGAAATTATAAAATGATATTAAAGAGATGAAGCACATATGACTATAAGCTACGTGATGAGAACGTTGTTTAACTCTTGTTATCGTACCTAAACTTATTCAAACATTCGCAGCACAAAAGATTGTTAAATCTTATCGTTTAATATCCAGAATATTAATTCGGAGAAAATCACTATAAAATCTTTAATACACTTGTCTTATTAATTATACAATACAATGCCCATGTATTTACACTGCAAAGTTCAAGAACCAAATCGAACCGGACCGATCCTTGGAGGAACCGTTGGCAGCCGAAGCCCGAGTTAGCCCGGTCGAGCAATTGAGGGAGAGCTCCTTCTGTTTGCCGGCCTTTGCCCCCGGTCTCTCCTTCTCCGAGAGAACCACCTCGCCCTTCTTCTCGCGTAGCTTCTCTAGCTCCCGGATCAATAACATGTCGATAAGGTTCGACATAATGGCTAGCTAGCTAGGTGAATAAGGAAGGATGGGGTGGTGTTTATATAGGAAAGGGGAGGAAGGAGTAGGGCTATTTATTCGTATGGCTCATGTGTGCTTTGGCCAAGGTTTTTCAAAATTTTCATTTAATAAATATTTTTTTGACTTCAAAAATAGAATAAATGCATCAAGATGAATAGTAAATTTTCATTTAATATTTTTTTTGAAATGGATTAGTTATGGTTCGCGGCTAGCACGGACCCTTGCTCGGGCCCATTGAGCCATTTATTATTAAAAATAAGAATAATAATTTTAAAATTCAAAAATAATATAATTTTTTAAGAGAAAATTCATAAAAGTATTAGGAGGAATATTGTATTAAGTGGTGGATTCAGGCTGCTAGCTAGGAGGCCATGAGCTCTATCACTCACAGCCGTGCCCGCCCGCAGCTGCAAGCGAGGCCAGCCTCCCTCGCGGCCGCGGCTGGCCGGTCTCGCTTGTAGCTGCGGCCAGCCTCCCTCGCGGCCGCGGCTGGCCGGTCTCGCTTGTAGCTGCGGCCAGCCTCCCTCGCGGCCGCGGCCGGCCTCGCTCCAAGAAATTGTAACATTTTTTACCGCCGTTAGTTGGCGTTGGCGTTGACTAATTAAAATTCGTTATAGTAAACGGTCAGATTAATCAACGGGCCGTGCCATTGTGGGAATTAGATAGTCAATGTAATACAAAGTCAAAGTAAAATCTTGACAATAATCCGAAAGGAATTTCATGTAAAATCACATGAACGTGCTCGATCAACACGGGTTTAAATCAACGGTCCCCAATCGGGATCAAACCCACTCCAATTGGGTGGCTATTAGAGGGGGCTCCACTTCGGTGGCTATTAGATTTTTTTTTTGAAAAAAAATTAATATTATATATATATATATATATATATATATATATATAACTCTCATAGTCATTGACCGGTTGATTAATCATTATTTATCATCAAAAAATTAAAATTAATCATATATTTAGAAAGACATCAACCTGAGATATCTATTGGTACCATTTTTGTGAGGAAATATTGTGACTTAGAGCTAGTCCATCGGTACTTTTCTCTCGTCGAAGTTACAAGATGCTTTTTTTTGCTATCACCGTGGGTTCTTATCATCGAAAATCATGATTTGAGATAATTTAAACTCAGTTTTAGTACCTATAGTATGATTTTGGAGGCTATGATGTGCGACGAGTGAAAGTGGAACCCAACTTACTTTTCGATTGTTGGTTCAATTTTTAGATGTTTTAGATTGAAAATTTTAAACTTTGGTTGATTAATTAAGTTGTGTCGTATTTTTAAATAGGTGTTGAAGAAAATAGCTCAAGGATTAATAGATTATTATTAATTTTAACTAGAATCAAAGACTAAGATCAAAAGTTTAGAATTTAAATTCGTTTGCAATGAACTTAAATTTGAAATTTAAGTTTTTGGATTGTGAAAATCGATCTACACTAATTTTAAATTTTTAACAAATTTCAATTTATATTTTTTAAGTATTTTCAAATTTTATTTAGAATTGAATAATTCGATTTTACAAGGGTTCATTAATTATAATTTTGAAATATACTTTTTAAAAATTATTATATATACTTGTGAAATATAATATAAAGTTTAGAATTTTTAAAATTTTTTATTTGAATTCACTCTCTTTAATTGAAAATCCTAACTATGCCACTGTTCATCAAAGTCATACTCGGGAGGTAGGTAACCCGAGGTCTAATTGCTCGTGTGTTACTAGAATAAGCTCGTGCAAAGACTGCCTTGACGATCACGACCGCAAATTGGCCTTGAGCTTGGGGTCACAACTTGCCACGAGTTTGCGACTTGGACTAGCCTTGAGCTCTTGGCTGTAGATTGGATCCCAAGGGAGAATCCAACAAACCATTTACCCAATTCCATGAATGAGATCTAGGCTTGCTTATCGAAACTCAATGTAGAAGTGATGCATCAAGGAGATGCCCTAGATACTATGACTACTTCTTCTTCTTCTTAGTACTATAAATGGATAGAAGTTGATAAATAAATTCATATCCTATCAATAATAAAAGAATAATATAAAATAAATAGGCTTGAACATTATTAAATATAGTAATTTATTTATTAAATTATATAAATCTAATTATATATATATATATATATATATATATATATATATATATATATATATATTTAAAAAAATTAGATACATAAAAAATAGTAATTTATTGTTTTATTATAATCTTAAATTATTTGTAATATATATTAAAAAATTTTAAAATTTAAATAGGGACCGAGCTAAGGGGACTATGGTGGCGGCTCCCTCTTCAATTTTTTAATGTACAAGGGGTATGAGTATAAAAATGGAGGACGAATGAAGGTAACAATACCAGATATGATAAGAAGATTGAATCATACTTGGTAAAACTGAGCCGATGAAAGAATTATGGAATTTGCATCCTTTAGAATGAGGATGATCGAGTTAAAGAATAAATCGAGGAGACTTTTTTTTTCTTTGGAGTCAGGGTAGTCGAACTCGAGCCAATGAAGAGTCGAGGAAACTGTGTCTTCTGAAATCAGGGTGACTGAGTTGATAGATCAAAAAACCGAAGTTCTTAAATTGAGTTAATGAGGTCGAAATTGACTCTTTGATCTCTACAAAATCTTAACCTTTAATATGAAATTCCTCGTAGTTTTAAGGATAATAAAAAAAACTCAATAAGATTTTTAATAAACAAGTTTGAATAATCTCGATAAGTAAATAAATAAACAAAGTTAAACAAAACTAAGCTCTAAAAATTCAACTCATTAGGATCATCATCATCCATCTTTCTTTATTATAATTCTCATGTGTTTTAGATGTGGGACTATGTTTGCATCCTTGCAACCCAACAATATGGATCGTTCCTTATTATAAAAGCTTATTGCTATGGTTTCCAAGGATTATTGTAAAAACACAAAGATTATGTGCCGTCATTATATTCCACCTTTTGATAGTGAATTTTCTCTTCTCTGCCCTTGGTTTTTTCCCGTCAAGGATTTTCCACGTAAATCTATGTGTGCTCTTTATTTTTCTTATTGTCTATTCTTGTCGTAATCTTGTAACAAAGTCCTTAAATCGAGTTAATGAGGTTCTTAACCTTTAATATGAAATTCCTCTTAGTTTTAAGGATAATAAAAAAACTCGATAAAATTTTTAATAAACAAGTTTGAATAATCTCGATAAGTAAATAAATAAACAAAGTTAAACAAAACTAAGCTCTAAAAATTCAACTCATCATTAGGATCATCATCATCCATCTTTCTTTAATGAATTCCTTAAACTCAATAATTAATAAGATTTAAACTCTCGATCTTAATTAATGCATGGCGAGCCTCTTCTTGTCTTTCGTCTTGTCCACCGCCGCCTTCTTCTTCTTCTTCCCCACCTTCTTCACCGCCTCATCATGAGGAGGAGCCGCTGCAGGCGGCGCTGGCTCCTGCTTCTCCTTCCGGCCGTTCCGGTGCCGCTTGAAGATCAAGTCGCCGAGCTGCCACCGCTGCAGGAAGCCCATGGAGGGCCATTTCTTGTGCTGGTCATGGACCAGCTTCGCCGACCGCGGAGGCCAAGTGCAGTAGTTCTCCGGCGCAACGCCCTCCAAGCCCTGGCGCAGAGCTTCGTCCGCCACGGCCGGACTGCCATTAATCGCTTCCTCGTTCGACGTCGTCGTCGTCGTCGTCGTCGTCAAAGAAAGGGCAGAGCGGGCGGATGCGGCCCTGGAAGAAGATCTCGTCGGCAGGGATGAGCCGGCCGCCGCCGTCCTCTAGATCGGTGAGAAGGAGGTCGAACTGGAAGTCGACCGCGTCGATGTACACCTCGTCGCCGTCGTCGTCGTGTTCGTCGCCGCCATTGCACGAGGACAGCGCCAGGAGAGGGCGAGGGGCAGCGGAGATGCTCTTGGGGGAATCGCAATTGTATCCGAAGGCGAAGTGATCGCCATCAAGATCTGCGTATTCCATGGAGCATCTTCTTCTTCTCCCCCGTCCTCTTCCTTCTCTTCTTCTTCGGCGTGTCTGCGTCTTCTTCCTCCTCCATGTCTTCTTCTACTATTTTTGACGAGAGATGGAGCGAGAGGATCGGAGAGTTAGTTTTCGAGAAGAAGATAGAGAGAAACGATATGGTTGTCGGGATGAATATAGATGACGGCGACGGGGTGGATCAACCATTAAATGAAAAAAATGATAAATCTCAATTAGGTTCGATCACATGGAAGTTTCCCATCGGCTATTAAGTTAAATCGAAAAGTACACACAGCGGTCAGTCCAGACGCTCAACATCCTTTGATTGCGCTTTCATTTGAAGAAAAATTTCTGCAAATACGTCGTAGTTGAGATCAAATCGTAAGTGCCTGGGTGACAAATGTCCTACCGCGACATCATCCCCATTAAATCCATCATATAATGGACGAGATGAGCCGACTCATCAACTTGACAAATTGAAAAATCTTTAATCCAATCCAACTCAAGGCGAGTTACCAGTTAGGCGGATCAACCGACAGACCTATTAAAAAATATTAAAAATATTAAAAAATTTAAATTTAGATTATAGTTTAAATGGGTTAAGTTGAAATTTTTAAATTTGAATTGTGATTTAGACGAATCAAATCTATTAATCCATTGAGTTGTCTATTTTAATTTTAAAATTTAAAATAAATAAATAAAGCTTTCTCAATGACTAACGCATGTGGATCGCGAGTTTATACATATGGTCAATCCATCTGAACCCATCTTAAAATAGATTGATAAAATTTCAACTCAATTTGCTTAAATTGTTTGACGAGGCGCAGACTAACCCAACAAGCCCAATATTCCAAATTGACGGTTATACATATAACGGAATAGGGCGGACCAATCCACCAATTTAGCAGGTTAAAAAATTTTCAATCCAAGATGGATTGTGAGTTATACGAGTCAACCTATGTACCTCAAAAAATAAAAAATATAAAAATATTAAATTAAAATTTTAAATTTGAATTACAATTTAAACGGATCAAATTAAAAATTTTAAATTTAGATTATGATTTAGACGGATTAAGCTCATTATTCTATTGAGTTTTCTATTTTAATTTTAATTTTTTTTTTTTTTTTTCACGAATCAACCCAAATCTGCTACGGACTGACTCACTTCGGTTGGTCCACTCGAATTCATTTTAAAATTGATTGATAAAATTTTAATTCAATCTATCTAAATTATTTGACGGAACAGATTCAATGATAATTAAGTGCATGTGGATGTGCTTCTAGTTTCATTAAACAATCTAATGGACTTCTCTTTCGAGTCAAGCCGGGTTTGCATTCGATGCGGTGAAACGAGTCATATCTCATCTACGGTTGGAGCATGTT
This sequence comes from Curcuma longa, assembly GCF_044706935.1. Taxonomy (NCBI): domain Eukaryota; kingdom Viridiplantae; phylum Streptophyta; class Magnoliopsida; order Zingiberales; family Zingiberaceae; genus Curcuma; species Curcuma longa. Next base: position 9,945,377 of record NC_133863.1, read on the forward strand.
AGTGAAAACTGTTCCGCGGTCACAGATGATGCAATTCTAGGGTTTCCAGTTCACTCGGCACTATATACAAAGCCTTCCCCTTTCTCGCCCTCTTCACATCCCAACTCCTGAGGCCTCACCACGGTTGCGGCGGCGTCGGTAAACCTCGAAGCGGAAATGAAGGTGGTGGCGGCTTATCTCCTTGCTGTCCTCGGCGGAAACCCCAACCCCTCCGCCGGTGATCTCAGATCCATCCTCGAATCAGGTCCGACTTTGTTTGGTCTCCTAATCGCTCTCTTGTTTGTCTTGGTTTAGTTGATCTTGATCCGTGTTTCTGGTTTCCAGTCGGAGCGGAATCGGACGATAAGCGGATCAACCAATTCCTCTCGGAAGTCAAGGGCAAGGACATAACGGAGTTGATCGCTGCCGGGCGGGAGAAGTTCGCCTCTGTTCCCACCGGCGGCGCAGTGGCCTCCGTTGCGGTTGCCGCCTCTGGAGGTGGCGCGGGAGCTGCCCCTGCGGCGGAGGAGCCTAAGAAGGAAGAGAAGGTCGAAGAGAAAGAGGAATCTGACGATGTGAGCCTCTCCTTCTTGATAATTTGCATTACCAACATAAATTTGGGTTTTTTCCTTGTTTCCTTTTGTCTCTGACTAATTTAGATGAAAAAAAAACTTTTTTTCTCAATCATTAATGGTTATTGACTTCGTTTTGGTCTTTTCATTGCAGGATATGGGCTTTAGCTTGTTTGATTAAACGACGAGGTTATAGTGTTCTATCCTTGTTCTATGTCAGTTAATTTGAGATCATCTATTGTTTTGCTTTTGAAGTTAGACAAAGAAAGTCAGAAACTGCTTTCCTCTCAGTTCTGTTGTCTTTGAATCAACTGTTAATGGAAGGTTTGTTATTTTAAAATGGTTGTTTGGGTTCAATTTAGTGTGACTGCTTTTTCTACTTTCTTCTTCTAGATGTCTGTTATACTTTTTGTTCTTCAAATAAGAATACATGGATAGGTTTGGTTGCTTTTAGTATGAGGAGTTTATGATGAAATAACAGTGTTTAGTTTATCAATTGGATACATGATTGAAGGAATGTTTCACAATATCTCAATATTAGGCCTATTAACTTGCTAGGATCAGAATAAGAAAGTGTTTTTGTTATAAAAGTGAAAGAAATGTAGACAAATGGAAGAAAAAAAAAGATGGTAGTAGTTTCTTCTATTGGGTAGAGATAATTTGCACTACAACAATTGGAAGACCAACAATTGGATGATAGATGCAGCCAATATTCTAGTATGTTGAAATTTAGAGCTGGATTATCGACTAATGAGTGCTTTGTTTGCATCCTAATAAAGTGGATGGTTTTTTCGAATGTAGATCACCATTGAAGTGTTGAGGTTTGATGGGCCTAACTCGCATGATACTCAGTTGTTGTATTCACTTTGATCATAGATTTTGGGCAAACTTAGAAGTTATTGAATGTATTTGGTGATCTTATAGAATCATAGATATCAGTTCATTAAGGATGAGATGAATCATCTTTTGAAGACGTTACTCTTCTATCAGAGATTGTCATGTTAAGGGAAAAGGATCTACTCTTTTGTCACAATTCTTGTTTCATGTCTATTTCTTTTATAGCTTTCCCTTCCTTCTTCTCCGTCTCACTATCGAACTTGTCGCTTTGTATCGAGCAACTTAGTCTGGAGCATTACACTGGACTATGGTTGACTCATCTTATTCATGAACTTCTAGTGTCATATTTGCTTCTGTTTAGCATAATTTTCTATTACAAGTCAGGCTGTGATCGTATTAGGTCTTTTGATCTCTCTTCTGAGGCTAGTTGTCTCCACTTGTCGAATAAGAATGTGTTTCCACTGGTGTGGTGTAGTGGTAAAACGCTTAGAGAGCAATAAGAGGACTAAGATTTGAATCCCAAAGGTGAGTGAGTAGCATAACATTAGATAGGGTAGGCGAGTGAAGAAAGCAATGAGCCGTGGGGGTCTAGTGACCGAGGCGAGTGATGGAAGCGACGAGGATAGTGCAGACAAGGTGTTTCGATTGCCATAGGCAGAGGAGGCGATGGAAGGCATGCCAACTGCTGGTGTTCCAGGCTGACTGTCTTGCGGCTGCCCTAGGCTGCCGTTGGGGCGCGAAGCTGCATTGCCATGTGGTTCAGCTTCAGCAGCACCATGGCATTCCACCTGGTGCAAGCAGTGGCCTGGGCCAGCCTGCTTCATGGTCATGTCGGACTCCTGCACCGATGAGACACTCCTGCACCGAGGTCTCCAGCGGTCGCCGGAGCTCCTCCCACCGGACCCGGTGAAGGGACTCAAAGGCCAGGCCTATCCAAGTGAAGGAGATGCCCTGCCTTTGTAAGCGCAAAGCATTGCGATATGTATGCAATAAAGGGAGATGCAAAGTCTTTTATGTTCTAAAACATACTCCTTTCTTTCATGTCGTGGGCAAGCTTGAGGTGGATTATATTATCATTCTCCCCATACAACACTAGTACACTCGGCAATAAATCTAAAATAACGCAAGAGTTATTAGGATCGTAAAAGAATCAAAACATTTATAAAAACAGTTTAATTATATTTGTTTAATATAGATAAGATCAATTAAATGAATACTTTATTAAAATAAATGAATAAATTTGAATAACATATATTTAATTCATTAATATTTTTAAAGAAATTATAAATTATTTATAAATAATATTCCTGATTAATATTTATGAATAAAATTTGTGAATTATGTTCATTAATAATTTTTTTTATCAAATTTATTAATAAATAAACTATCAAAATTAATAAATAAACTTTCATGAACTACTAAAACAAGCTTTTAAAATGTAAATATTATAAATATTAAACAAGCATGAATTAAGAGCTATTAATATCTAAATGAACTAAATTCAAATTAAGCTTAAACAAATCTCAAATTAAAAAAATACAATAAAATAAAATTTGAACAACCATTTTAATAGTTTAGTTAATTTTTAGCTTTGTCATCTTAAATAAGTTTAAATATAAAGTTTGATTTAGCTTGACTCATTTGTAACCCATCAAATTACTTCGATCATGAAATTTAGAGAATAGAAAAAAATGATAGCATATAGAGCCAACCTTAACCAAAGGAGGGAGCTTATGATCCTCCCTTCAACGACCACCATTGGTTCTAGCACACCTTTTTCTTTGTATTTTTGATAGTAAAAGGTGAAATCTCTTAATTCGGTCAATGTGAATCCCGATCACTTGATACTAGTGATATTAACTCTAAGTATGTGATGCTCTTGAGTGCTCGAGCTCGAGTGGATACATTCTTGAACACCGAAGTATCCCGGGCACCATAAAACTCGAGTACAGTAACTGCCTAGTACTGTAACATCCCAACACTATCTTGGATTTCTCTCTCTCCCGTTATTTCAAAGCATTTGAAGTCTTACCAACTTCTGCAAAAAAGGTAGAATCCACCACCTTAACGGCCTCACATAGTCGGCCCCACTGACTATTTGAAACCTTACCAACGTATCATAGTCACACAATTTGATATAGCTTTTACGTTAACTCATGCTTATTAGTCTATGAATTCATCCTTAGGATTAGTAAATGAATGGAACGTTTATGAGAGATTTATATTTGAACATCAATTAAAAAACAAATTTAAACAACTTATTAAATTAAAAAATTTTAAAATATATATATATTTAGTTTGTTAGTGCTCGGAAATAAAGCTTATGAATTATTCAAAATAAACAAAAAAAACTTGAATTAAAATCAAACTCACTAATTGATTAAATAAACTTAAAATTTTAAAATAAAAAAATTAAATTAAGAGCTCGACGTCTAAATGAACCAAATCAAGGTCGACGTAAACTCAAACTTAAAATGAAAAAGAAGTCAAATCAAATTTGAATAACCGTTTCAACAATTTTGTTTATTTTAAGCACGTTTAGAACAACAAAGAAGTACCGAGATTTTGGAGCGATTAATTTTAAAACAATTTTGTTACTAAAATTATTTAAAAGTATTTTTTAATATGATAATAGTTTTAACCAAAACTGCTATAATAACAATAGAAAAATAAGACTAAGCAGCCTTTAATAATTTTTGAAAAAGGAATAATAAAAGACTTACTTTTGATTTTTGACCAAGTTACTTCCAGTTCTGAAATGACAATGAATAGGCTTCAATGAGGTGGTTGCTAGGCATTTCATCAGCCACAACAAGTTCTTCAGGCTCATCACCGATTCTGAATGAACAGATAGAATTTACAGATACATACCAAAGTTTCCTGTAAATCAATCCAAAGAAAGTTTACTAAGGTCATAGCAATTATCTAAGAGACTCGGGTTAGAACATATCGAACCTGTGTCTCTCGATATATGCGGCCATGGCCATTTCGAATCCAGCTCTCTTTTCGGTAGCTATGATATGTCATAGTGAGCAACCTTTACCTGTAGAACAAGGCAGAATTGCAGTTAAATGAAGTATAATGTAGTTTTGCTTTAGCTGCTTCATTTACCTAATTGACAGTACCTCATACAGAGAGACAAAATAGTTGTAGCACGAACTTGAAGGATAGCCATATGAAAGAGCTTCAAGGCAAATCCATCTCTTTAAAGAAATAACTTTTATAACAATAGATTCAAATGACCTGAACACCTCTTATTCTTATCCAGACAATGGATAAGTTCTTCCCCACGGACAATTCGTCTAAGCCAACTTTAAGACAGATCGAAACATCATGAATACAAAACAGTATGTATTATCACAGTCTACAGAGTGTTTCATATTGGACAGGAGAGGAATCTAAAGACTGCCCTGTATGCACTGAGTTAAGTTTCACCATGCAGAAGTAGATGGTCCACCGGCATGTCCATTCAATATATTGAGCAGAGAATTAAAATCCACCGGCTGACCACTCTCGCCCATCCTCTGGACAACATTTGTAACCTGATTCCTGTCAAACCCCATACTAACAGCTTTTTCAATCATCTCTCTGTAAGGGTGATTGCGAATGGGTTGAGAATCATAGTGATGAGGTAGAGGAGGCATTTGCTGGTTCCTGGCAGCCGGAAGGTTGCTTGATGGATAGCTGTAGGCAGCATTGTAGCCTTGCATGGAATATGGTGGTGGCAATGCAGTGCTCATATAGCCACCACTGCCTGGCTGCGGCGGGAAGGAACCCTGGCTGACTGGAGGCTGCGTGTTATTTTGCATGGGAGGTGGTAGCACTGACATGTTTGTTCCTCCATAATGATATGGAGAAGCTTCAGGACGAATCCCTACAGCCTGTGTAATTGTTGGATTAGGACCCTGCATAGGCATTCTGCTTAGAAAGGTTTCAGGACCAGAAGCCACAGGAGATGGAGATTGATATGGGGCATACACCGGTGGTGGTTGAGATCTGATTTGAGCCTGTGAAGCAGGTTGTTGCAGCAATTGCTGGTTGTGCTGTGGTGGCAGTTGATGCTGATTCCGGTTTACCGACAGTTGCTGTTGTGGCATTGCCTGGATTGGTCTATCCTGAAGCTGAGGTCTTGAATGGATGTAGTGCAGTTCAGGTCGTGCAGATTGGCTATGTTGGTCTCGCGGCAATGTTGGCTGCTGAAGATAGTAATTGCCAACTTGGTTCATTATAGTGTGGTCTTGTTGAATGTTAGGAGGAACAGGTGCTTGCTGAGGCAAAGGCAGTTCTTTGTATGGTAGAACTTGCTGAGAAGTACCAGCTGGAATAACTGTTGGAGCAATTTGACGGGGTACAGCAAGCACCAATTGTTGGTTGGCACTGTCCGGTTTCTCTTTTATGCTATTTGGCTCTGAAACAGCTTGTATAATAGCATCTGCAGAATCTTTTTGCGCTAACTGAAGCTTGGCTAGTTCCTTTTGAGTTTCAGCAAGTTCTTGCTTGTGTCTAAGAATTTGAACAGATCTATGCACCTGATAAAACAAGCTCAAAACAAATTAGAACTGCTCACTCCTACAGAAATGAACAAATGATGAGCACTGCCCATACTGCAGTGTTCTATAGTAAGAACTAAAAAAATGGGTAAAATAGGTGCAGAAAATCAAATATCATTGTCGTCACAGCATTAACAGCATGGATGGATGATGAGTTCCATGATAATCAAAGGAGAATAAATGCATATCCATCATAATCACCTGATATTGTACAAAGAAAATTAGAACATCTCATATGACAAATTCTACATGTTTGGCCATCAAGTTATCCACCATGAAGCATCTATTTAAACCTTTTTGGTGGTTTATGGGACACAGACTGAGCGTTATTGCCATTTTATAATTGTCCTAATTAGTCATATTATCAGTAAAGCCAACCCTACTGATACTTATGAGAAAAGGCAACCTATTTGTATTCATCCCATTCCTCTATTTCTCAACTTTGTACGAGACAAAATCAACAAAGTTCAGTGGCACTAAAATCAGTCTACTTAGCTTCTGATATTTATGAGATAAGATAATGAAATCACAGTCTATTTATCTTCTAGTAAGGATATTTTTAGTAACAAGAGGATGACAAAAACTCATTGAGGCAACCAATCAACACTTTTAAATTAAAGTCGTTTATCATCTTCAAAAGTTTCTTTTTTTTCCTCATCACTTTTCCCTTTGTATTTTTTTCCTCCTCCCCATCTTTCGCCTATCAATGCCATCACATTAGGCTGGAAGCTACTACTACGGCGGTGATGCTCCCTAAGGCAAAGCTCCAACTATAAGACGATGACAAAATGATGGTAGAGATGGAGGTAGAGCTCCTCTTCTTTTTTCTTTCTTTCGTTCTTTCTCCTCCTCCACCATTGCCTCCATCACTAAGCTTTGAGCTGGGCAGGACTGTAGTGGCAACAATTATAGAAGGATCAAAGAAGAAGAAAAAGGAGAGGAAGAAAAGAGAAGGAAAAGGAAAAAAAAGAATTATGCTGCAACCACAATCTTCGAGCTTCACCTGGTAGTAGAGTTGCCTCCGATTGGGCCATGGCAACAATGTGAAGGGAAAGAAGAAAGAGGTGAGAGGAAGAAAAGAGGAGATAAGAGAGGGAGGAAAAGAGAAAAGAAAGAGGAGAAAATTAACCAATTTTAAAAAATATACATATAATTTGATAGAAAATGCAACTGTTCCAATCAATTCTACATTGCCCGCCATTATTGAAAATCAACAGTGATCAAATTGGACAATTTAAGAAAATTTATAAATGGAATCTTGATGAAAAACTTGTATGGATCAACAGCATACCTCATAATTAGTGAATGATTTGAAGCATTAACCCAAAATGTTGCAATTCATGGACAATTCAGTTGAGCAAGCCTCAACAGAGAATGAAGTGAGAATATATGTCAGACTAGAGAGATGTTATCAGCAATATACACTTTAGTTCCACCAATTGAAAATGACATTAAAGAGAGACCTAAGCAGACTAGTAATAGGAAAATAAAAATCTGAAGATGCTCCTCAAAAGACTAGTAACATGCATAGTTCACAATCTCGATTCGTGAATATTAGCACAAACTTACTTCTTGAAGATGCTTCTCGAAAGACTTGAACTTCATATCTTTTTCACCCTGATCTTGCATGAAATCTGCACGCAGTTCCCCAACAGTCCTTTCAAGTTTGTAGCAAACTAACTCCAACTGCGTCAAACGGCCACTTACACCCTCAAGAGATCGATGTAGATTATCAACATATTTCTTCATGCACTTCTCGACAGAAGATAATACACCCTCCATGGAATAATCTTCTTGCTCATAGACTCTGATCAACGATTTCCCCATTCTGTTGTCATGGAGATCCTGTTCAATGAAGATAATGAATACAAAGAAAGATCAAGGAGTGGAAAATAGTTAGGTACAATGACTTCTTTTGTCACTCGAGGGACCATAAAAAGAATCTAACACAACAAGACAAGCCATCAAAATAAATCAAACATAGAGGATAGCATCTAAGCATCACCGGAAGGAATTGAGAACCAAAACTGAATCTTGTGCCTTTATTGATGCATTCATCTTACTAGAAACTATGGGTTTACTTTTCACATTCATTGTTTGAGTTTGTGATATCTATTATTCATGTTGAAGCTAAATAGTAGGATTACCATCTCAATCAAACAACCTATAATGGTTACTAAGATATGGAGGCAATATCTTCAGATTGTATGTAGCGAAATTATTACAAGATGCAGGGTACCAAACAAAGGCAATACCCAACAGCAAACCATCAGACTGAAACCAGATCAAACTTGAATGGACAAAAACAATACCCTAATTTTTCTTCCTCAGAATTGAATAGACGAAGGCACTAAATCTACAGAAAAATCCAAACTGCATGTAACAAGAACATCCTATCCATTCAGATACTCAAGACACTCAACCTGGAAATCCAACGAGACATGAAATCAAGCAAAAGGAAGAAGCAAAAACAAGGTGAACCTTCCCGGGAGGATCCGATCGCTTTCCATTTGACGGATCCTGAGCTAAGGAATCGTCGTAGGAGAAAAGGACATCGTCGGAGCCGAAATCAAACGATCTGGAGCCCGAGGCAGTTGCCCTCCCGGAGGATCCACCCGACGCCATGGGAACGGAGATGGTAAGTTTGAGAAAGGCGGTTGCTTTCCTCAGGCGACGGTTGATGCGGAGACGGCAGACGGAGACCGTGAGGAGGCCGAGGTCAAGCGACAGGCGGTGGTAGGTTTATAGGCCGTCAAGGATGAAGGAGAAAGCGTGAAGCCGTGAGCCCTGAGCTCGGCTCGAGCCGTCAGCTCGGCTCGAACTTTGAGCCTCCAAGATATTTATCGCCTCTAATAATTGATTAGAGCATCTGTAATGCATTGGCGTTATAATAAATACTCTTCATCTAATTAAAGAGTATGAGGTCTACTGTCACATATTTATTATAACAATCTATTTCTTTCATCCATACTTCTTTTAACATTAACACTCATTATTTATGGATCTCACCATTCACTCAATCATCTTAAAATATCACATATTTATTATAATAATTAAAGAGTATCACATATTTATTATAATAATATATTTCTTTCATCCATATTTCTTTTAATATTAACATTCATTATTTATCAATTTTACCATCTACTTAATCATCTTAAAATTATATATATTAAATAAATATATTTTAAAATATTTTAAAATTATTATTATTATTTTTAATAATAATCTTACTTTTAAAATAATAATTTTACTATTTTTAAAAAATAATATTAAAAAATATGTGTCTTATAATTAATAAATAGTTAAAATTACAAAGTTGGAAAAATAAAATTTATTTAAAATTGGCATGCAATTATAAAATTGAAATAGCCATTAAAAAATAGTCATTACAAAATTTATAGAATTCAAGAAATTTATAAAAAAAAAATCCTATTATTTTTATTCATTTCGAATAGAAAATAAAATTGTAGGGACTTTAAAAAATTGATGAGGAGAATATTTAGATAGTAGAATTGAAGAGTATAGTGAGTTAGAATGAAAATATGTGTACACATTGCTAGATATTTATAGACGAAATTTTAAACTAGTTGTTAAAAAATAACCATTTTATTTAATTTTTAATTTTAAAATTTATAATTTTTTAATAAAAATTAAAACTAATCGTTAATAGCCGTTAAAACTAATCATTTAATAAATATATTTAAAAAATAAAAAAATTAAAAAAATACATGTGGGGTGGGCCAGGCTAGCCCACCCCGCAGCACTTGAACGCGTTCAAGTGTTTTAACGCCCCACATTGGCGTGGGGCATTATAACACGCCCGATGAACACGCGTTGAACGCGCATTAGGGGTGCTCTTAAAGAAAGTGTTAATGTGGATGATGTGGTGGATAGTTGACCTCCACGTGGAGTCAAATGAGACGACAAATATAAAGGCATACAAAATCATGACTAGTCAAGATATGATCCAAAGCCGGACCAAGGTCAATTTAGTCACAATATCATCGCGCCTCCAATGGAGAGTCATATGTTACTCTGTTCCAAGTCTGAATCCCATGTCACTCGGCCCTAACTCCGAATCCTAGGTCGATTCCGACACTGAGTCCTCCCATGTCACTCGCCGCCTGACTTCAAGTCCTCCTATGTCACTCGCCGCCTGACTTCCAAGTCCTCCTATGTCACTTGACGCACAACTCTAAGTAGGGGTGTTAATTCAGGTAGATCGGTTCGAGTCGGATTGAAATAAAAATATTATTAAAAATCTCAACTTGAATTCGATCCGAACTCGAAACCCTAAATCCAAACCCGTATAACCTCCTAAACCGGCCTAACTCGGGGAAAAAATTATTGAGATATGTTCCCTGATAATTCTTTATTTTATTTTAATATTTTATTATTGTCATACTAATATTACATAAAGCATCATAATTTTTTAAAATAAAATTTAATTTAACCTTAAAAAAATCCTCTAAATCCTAAATCTGAATCAAACTAGGTCAACTCGACTCAACCTAAATCTGATCCGAATCTGATACAATTTAAACCAATCCAAAATCCCCAACTCGAAACTGCCCCGAACCCAAAAAGTCTCAACCCTAACTTGATTTTTTTCGAGTGGGTTTGGGTGGGGTAGGGTTGGGTTGGCGAATCAAGTCAATTTTTAATACCCTTAACTTTGAGTCCCATGCTACTTGACGTCCGACTCCGACATCTCATCCTCTTGACAGTCAACTCCTGTGCACATGCCTCTTGGCATGCTCCTTCTACAGGGAAAACGAGACCAGATGAGAACATGGGAGACATGGGGTGGCTTTATGGCGATAGACGAGGATGACATGGGGGCAACGTGCGCAAAAATGAGGGGGACATGGGATGACGCATAATTCCAACCACTTCCTTTCTACTTTATATTTTCTCAAAACTTTAATCACAAGAGCTACATTGAGCATCGGAGTGACTGTAAAATCCTTCTTGCCCTCCCTTCTAACTTTCTTTTAATCTTTGTTGAGGATCCTTGAATTTGATATTCTACTATCAAGACCTTCGACTCATCACCAGCACCGTCATTGATGGTTCCTTCCTCCCTGATCTCGGATCGAATCGATCGATATGAGCTAAGTAGGATGTGTAGATTGTGACTTACATGCATGTGCTTGGCTTGGTATATGAGTGTGGCTTGGTATAAGTTTCATTCAAAAGTATGAATATGACTGCAATTAAGGACGGAGTCAGAAAAATCATATTAGAGAGGTAAAAAAATATTAATATTTATAAAGTTGATTGAAGATGACTTTTCATTAATTTCTCATTCGTCTTTTATTTTTATATCTTTATATTTTTATTTAAAAAAATTAAGAAAAATGATCGTGACAAACGTGTCTCCTTTGACTGTCCCTTACTACAAGCCTGTGATACTCTATTTCTCCTCAACTCTCTCTTTCTTTTTCTTTTTTTCATTCTCCATGAATATAGAAAAACTATAATAGTTACTGAAATTCTATCATTTTTATACAAAAATCTGAAAGAAGTATAAATTTTAAAATTTAAAAATATAAATTTTGCTTTACAAATTTATCAAATAGATATTTACTAAATTATGATTAATTAAATAAAATAAGTCAAATTTAATTTAATATTTATATTATTCATATCAATTTAGTTGATAGTTATTGTATTACAATTAATTAAATAAAAAAGCCAAAATCGATCAATCTTTTCCAATTATATTCTATAAAAAATAATTTATATTTACGGTTACACATATAAATTTGACAAAAATAGAAAAAAAATTCGGAAAATAGAAATCGTTTTCTTCCTTCATTGTACTAAGAAAGAGCTAGAAGATGGGCTTCGGCTTATAAAGGGGCATGTGGGCTTGCCGAGTTTGGGTCAATGGATTTAAAATCTGGAGGGTCAACACTTCGCGAAGGCAAGGAGAAGGGCCGACTCGTCACTGTTCTATCGTGATCTCGGCTTTCGTGTCCGAGCGAGGAAGGTAATCGGGATCGGAGAGACCGAGGAACGGCGCTGGGCGGCGTCCGCGGTCGAGCGGCAGGAAAGCAGCGCTCGGTGGGGTCGCGCGGCGGTTGAGGACCCTTTTCCGGTCCTTCGTCGATCAGATCGAGTGGACAACGGTCGGATCGAGCGTCGTGGCATCTTTAGGTAGGGCTTACGCATCTCCTTTGTTTTGTCTTGAATTTAATGGCGCTGGTGGTGTTGATTGCCCTGTGGATTTGCGTTGCGAGCATTTTGTTCTTCCGGATTTTTGTTGTTTCGATGGACCGATGTAGAGAAGATGGGATTGGGCCGATTCCATTTATCGTTGTGATGCATCACCATCATAGAAACCCTTGGATTCGTGATTTGCAACGAAAAATATTAAGCACAGACAAGATACATTTTTTTGTTGTTGCACAAACAGATGAATCTGGCATATCGATTATCAGTTACAAAATTCTATGGTTCCTAACAAGCTATAGTTGTTGGTTCAAATTCGGTTCAATGTATAAGCTAAATCTCATATATATTTTTAGGCTCTATCTCTAATTGCTTCGATGGAACAATAAAGCAGTTAAATCATTTGGCTAAAATTGTGTTTATGAGCAAGCTTATTTATTATTAACCTTTGAATTAACTCAAATAAACAAGTGCCCCATTGCGAGTGGTCCTTAAACCAAGTATGTGAACATACTACTTCATATCACAGGATCATGCTAAAATTTTATTTGCTTCAGATGTCAATTATATGCTTGTGCATAGCCTCATTTTATAAATAATTTTATGAGAAGTCCATCTTCAAGCTTGACATAATATTGTGCTACTATTTCCAGCGGCTAAGAATGAGGACAATGATATATATCCGATTGCTAAAGCAAGGAAAAATGTTAAGGTTTAGTCAATTTTATTTGTTTAAAAGATGAAGATCAAAGTTTTTTTTGATGATAAAGTAATTAATAAAAAGGGAAATTATCCTTACTAATTGCGAGTTAAGATAAAATGTAGGAATCATATAGTTGTTCATAACTTTACACCTAATAATGTTAAGGAAGCAATAAATCTGTGGTGATATAGGTGAGATGTATCATTCTGACAATATGCCATGCTTGAGACATAAGGGGCATTTTTGCCCATTTCACAATGTGGCAATAAGACAACACATAGCTCGATACAAGGAATAAAATATGTAGCATGATAACAACAATTCAAATATAATACAAAATTTAAAACTATCATATAACCTTAACGTAAGATTCATAAACATTGATGGTAAAAGCAGAATAAAGCTATAAGTAAAACAGACTAATTGTCCCATGGATTACATATATAACTTCTTAATGAAAACATTCTCAAATAATTATGTAGATTCAATATTCAAGGAAATGGAAGATGTGAAATTGGTGAAAAAAAAATCTAGGACGACACAGTTAGACACATGCCAATTAGTATCACATGTTAATATTTATCAACACTAATACTATATATTTTGAGTTAGCATAACCAATTGAACTTTAAGTTATTGGTAGCCATGGTTTTAAAAAGTCCTCGCTTAGACCATATACGTGGTTGCCTACGTAGATTGGAAAGGGGATTGTATACAAGTGACTTATGTCAGCATATGACATATGTGTCTGCATGAGCAATAAAAAAATACGTCCTTATTTGGATCTATTGCCATTGTTCATTAATATTAATTATATGTTTTATGTGCTTTGAATTGTATGATCAACAACTTTTTTATCATATATGATTTGGTTCTGTCCTCACAGATGGTCGTGGGGCCTACCGTGTGGGGCCACTAGGGTGGTGGATTCCACCTTTTTGCAGAAATGATTTGGTTCTGTCAATAAACTTAATTAAATGTGTTAATGCCTATTAATCCATTTTATTAATACAAATATTTTAAATATAATCACGTATGGCCCCACATACCAGATATTGCAGTGGGTCCACTGCATATTACCTTTATATGATTTCTGAAACCTTCTCGGTACCAATGTACAGACTAAAGATTATATATAATGTTCTAATTATAAAGGGTGTAAGTTGATGAGTTATATCATAGGAATATCGATTAGTGAACAATAATATATTATATATGTACAAAAAATTTGAAATTAATTTTGGTTTATACTTGAAAGGACAACTATATATCTTATTTATTTTACAAGGCAGTTAATGTAGAAATGTAGAGAAAAATGAGTTTTCATTTTTTTTAATGATTTAGAAAAACTATCAGTCCTTTAACAATTAGTTTGTTAGATTTTGAAAGAAAATAATATCTACTAATTATGTAAATGTGATAAAGGACATGCATAATAATGTAATTACTAGTGGTAAAACTATTATAACAATTGTTTTTCTTGTAACTATTATGTGTTCTCTAGGAAGAGAAGAAGTATGAGAGAAATGAAATAGTTTAAGTGAAAGAAAAAGTTACGTGATGGATTTTATATTTTATTTCTACTATATTCATTCTTGTTTATTTGGATGAAATCAAAATCAAGAAATAATATTGATAATTATTTAGATTTATTACTTGATTAGATTTTGTTTCCTTTTACTTTCACTCAATTCAGGTGGAAATAAAATGTGGAATTGGACAGAATTAGATTCTTTTTTCCTCTTTATTTCCTTCTCAGTAAATAAGAGAAATTGATGAATTCTTTTCTTTTCTATCCTTCTTCAGTCCAAGTAAATACAATAGATAAGTTCACATGAATGACCCATTTTAAGCTTTTATAAATTCACATGAATCACCCATTTTAAGCGTTTATCGTATTTACATTGATACTAAATAAACTTACTAGTTGTGTTCTAGACAAGGATTAAAATTTCGAGCCGTATCGCGTGATACGGACGAAATTTTTCGTTCCGCCGCGGTACCGACACAGGCACAGCACCGGCACCGCGGTTTCGGCCGGGAAACGCTGTCGGAGGCGTCGCGGGGGGCCCAACGACACCATCGGAGGCGACGCCGGGGCACGGAGATGCCACCGGAGGCGGCGTCCGGGCCCGAGCGTCGCCTCCGCACGCCAGGCCACACGCAATGATTTTTAAGTTTTTTTATTTTTTAAGTTAGGTTTAATTAAGTTTTAATAATCAACTTCTAGCTATAGTTCAGGATAATTTAAATAGACTTTAATAAAATCCATAAAATTAACTTATTATTTTTTAAAAATATTTTATTTTTTATTTTTAAATATTTAGATTAAATTTTTTATTTTAGTTAATATATTTTATATTTTAAAAATATCGAAACTATACCGGCACGGTACGATATGGTACTGAAACTGTATCGTTCCGATCCGGAACCGAAATCTCGACACGGTTCAATATTTTAAACCTTGGTTCTAGAAAAGTCTCCTTGGTGTATAATATTTTTTGATACATTGCATAACTAATGAGAATGTGAATAATATAAACTTGAATCTTGAATCTTGAAGAGAAATGTTAGAAGCTAATATTTCAATTAAGTAACATTAAAATTGAATATTTGGAACATAATTTCAATGATGAGAAAATAAGTGAAGGCATACTTCATATGAGTTGATAGGAAATCCCTGCGGTTAAGAGTTTCACTTTAAAGAAAGAACAAGTTTTATAAAAAGAAATCAATAATTGTTTATTATTATTTTCATTATCTGACTAATGCTAGGTATTCTATCCAATTGTTACCACTAAACCAACTGATATTATTTAATAATGATGTTAAAAAGAAGCTAAAAGATAATCTAACAAATTGTTACCACTAAACCAACTGATATCATTTAATAATGATGTTAAAAAGAAGCTAAAAGATAATTTAACAAATTGTTTATTTTATAATTATTGTAGACCACTCATTAGTTTGTATAATGTACAATCTGGAAGTAAAAACTAGATATGAATGAAACAATACCAGTACATCTTTTTTTTGGTCTTATTGCACTGTATCATGGGTTCTGAAAACAAACACTTATTCTAAAAGTTAAAAAAAGAATATAAAGTATTAACTGAACTATTTATACAAAATGAAAATATGTTTTATACATTCAAATTATAATTTGTTTTGGGAAACACTTCAAAGTAAAACTTATTTTTTTTACAGCCTCTATAAAATTCATATATAAAAATCGATACAAAAAATAAAAAACTTTGAACTATATCTAATTATTTTATTTTGAATTTTTTTTTATTGCTGATCAAATTTTCCATGATTCATTTCCTGTTGTATGATTAATAAAAAAAATTAAATGTCATGAGTGTACAAGCCACGTTATCACGATCAGAGATCAATTTCATCTTCTTCTATGATTCTCATTTACTGTAGAAATAGATTGATAAATATATCTACTAAATAATAAAGAACTTAAGTTTTAGCATCCATACATCAACTTTGACCTTAGTTCCTAATCAACCAAATTTTACATTTTTAATTTACAAACAAAAATGAGATTAAAAATCAGCTATTATCAAAATTGAAACGCTATAAACAGAACTTAGATATATATCATCAAAAGGCCATTCCAAGATCCAACAGATTGATTAACGGTTGTCGTTAAATGGATGACATCCAACATAAGTTGGGATGACCGTTAGAGATGGATTTCTTTAAGCATGGTTAGTCAATTGGCTTGGCCACCAAAAATGTGCTCAATTGCAAACTAGTGGTCTCTAGGGTGAGCAGTGGCCACAGTGCAATTAATTCAGATGGCTTAGGTACAGTTGTTAGGTAGGTTTTAGCATTAGACTGTTTCATTAAGTTTGTTTACTGGAATATTTGACATGGCATATTGATAATGGTCAGGAACACAGCTCGGACAACGTGTATCATAGTATAACCACACACTGAATGCATGATGGTTTTAGTAAGGATTTTAAATAATTTTCCTAGACATCAGTTTCTCTTGTATTGGTTGAACTAATTGTTTAACTTGCAGGGGATCAGATTTATATTTATATTCATCCTCTTACCTTTTACTCTTACATAAGGATGAAATTTACTTATATCGAGAAGAAAGTTTTGTGATAATTAGTTTGCAGTGACTTCTCTTAATCTGCTTGTGGAGATCTTTGCCTAACTCAACTTTTTTACATTTCTAGCTTTCAGGAATAATGG
Source organism: Curcuma longa (assembly GCF_044706935.1). Taxonomy (NCBI): domain Eukaryota; kingdom Viridiplantae; phylum Streptophyta; class Magnoliopsida; order Zingiberales; family Zingiberaceae; genus Curcuma; species Curcuma longa. The sequence continues at coordinate 9,962,416 of NC_133863.1, forward strand.
TAGAAGACAATTTAGACAAAAAATTACTTCAACATACTTGGTGTTACTTTGTTAACAAATTTCATTTATGGGGTGAGAAGTAAGAAGCAAGGCACTATCATATGTTCTATTCTATGAAAAATGGAGTTGTCAGGTGATTCAGAACGATCTGAATCAGGGACCTCTAATGCTGCTTGGTGGCCTTCTGATATTATAGAAAATTTGAAGTCTGTTAGTCTATCTCCTCGTGAAGACACATTGACTACTGAAGCCTCTATATGCAATCTGAGGCATTCTCAACACTCGCCAAAGGCAGCTTCTCAAATTTTGTGGTCCACTGGATCTTTTTCAGGATCAATACCTAATGGTTTCTATTCTATCATTCCTGTGAGAAATAGAATCTTTTATATTCATATAATTTACTTTGTTGGATTATGTTATTTCTGTAGTTTATTTTGGTTCCTTTGACCATCTGATAATCTGTTTTTATTATTCAACTAATGCAGGATAAGAAATTTAGGGAGCTTTTTAACACTATTCCATCTCCTGATGAGCTGTATTCTCTTGGATTGGAAGGGTCTAAGGCTGACATAATCCTTGTAGACTTTGACAAGGACAAGAAACTCTCCATGCTGAAGCAGTTAAGTGCAGCAATGGTGAAAGGATTACATGCAAATCCTGCTTTAGTAATAAAAAAAATTGCTGGTTTGGTAAGTTCTATGTTTTTCTTTTTCTTTTTGCCAATGATATGGGAGCTCTTGAGATGGAAAAAATGGCATTGGGAACCTTTTTTTTGGGGAAAAAATGTGTACAGTCTAGACCACATCCAACATGTTAAACGAGTTTGCTTTGATTGTTCTTAGAGTGTAGATTTTTTGTTTCAAGATAGCACAAAGAAGTTTTTGTTTGTCCTCCAATTGAATTTTCTCACAAAGAAGGGGAAGCTTGGCACAGTAAAGTTACTGCTGTGTGACCTAGAGGTCACAGGTTCGAGTCTTGGAAACAGTCTCTTACAAAGCAAGATAAGGCTGTGTACAATAGACCCTTCCTTGGGATGCAGGAGTAGGAGCTAATCTTCTGGATTACTTTATTGTATGCAAGGCAACTATTTATGTAGAAAACATAGTAAATTATTCAAAAGAAGTTATATTGCCGCCGGTGGCAAAGCCACTTTAGGCCAATTGGCCCCACTTAAAATTTAAGAAAATGAATAAATTTTTTATAGAACGATGAGAAATTAAATTTTGAACCACTACAGTTACATATTTGACACTATATGTCGTACGATTATGGTAGTTATATAAATATTTGAATGATTTTGTTTGGTAATAAATTAAATTCATTAATATGATACCATAATTTACTTTTATTTAAAATTATATACTTCCGCATTGTTTTAGATAGAAAATTTTCTGGTTGTTGAACTAGCTGCCACTATTGGCTAGAGCTGCATAACTGAAACTCATCATTTCTTTCATTGTGTTAAAAAAGAAACATTTCATATGGTTATGAGTGAGAAAAATCATATAGGCATGTAATGCTTCACCATATTGCATGTACCTACAAATACCTATATAATTTCTTATTGCTTTAATCACGAGTTGAATTTCTAAGACTACGTAGCTTATTAGTGCAACTTAGCTTAATAGCCAGTGTTAGAGTGAACTATATCACAAATGGATAGAATCTCAACTAGTCATACTCAGTGTAGCAAAATATATGTCCAAATTTAAAACTTACAAAGATGTTGTAAGGAAGAATTAGGTTGAACTGCAATCAAAGCCAAAAAAAGTCAAAGAGAAGGAAACTGATTTTCATCTGCTTCAATAGGAAAAATCTATTATAAAGTTGTAGAGATTGAATAGTGTAAGAAAACTGCAGGGAGTGATGCTACCATGAACACAAAATTCCAAAGAAAAAAAAACATGAAGTTAAAAAGGCAGTATATAACTCAAAGAGATGCCAACTATAGAATAACATCCAAATCTCTTCACTTAAAACATTCAAGCCTTTAATTGAATCACATGACTTAACTCTAAATACAAATGATGCATTTAGAGTTAAGCCATGGGAATTTTCTTTAAAGCTTATTTAACCTCATTCTATATAATATTGTGAACAAATGTAACAAATCTATGATTCCTAATTTTTGGTCTCTAAATTCATCTTATCGATAGCATGTTTATCAAATACTGTATAAAAATTATTTTTCTAGCTTTTCTTAATATCATTATCATCAACATAATCCTTTTCCTTATGCATATTTCCTAATATCCTGCCTTTCTCATCTAACAATGCTTTATTGCTAATTCCAAAATTCAGGTTTTTGACTTTTATAAGCGTCCAAATTCAGAGATCACTACTACAAAAACTTCAACAGATGATATTTCTCATTCATTGGATGATAGAAGCATCCAACTTCTGGGGCATATCAGGCAGGGCTCTTGTCGACCTCGGGCAATTTTGTTTAAAGTCCTAGCAGATGCTGTTGGTCTTGAGACCAAACTCGTGGTGGTAATGATAATTCATGTCTATTTTTTCTCTCTGTCATAATCTATGAATTGCATAGTTTTGGTGTCCTAAGATATCTAATGGTCACTTTGCCAATATTTGTACAGGGTCTACCTAGTGATGGTGGTACTGAGTGCGTAGATTCATTCAAGCATATGTCTGTGGTAGTTGTGCTAAATTCTGTGGAGTTACTCATAGATCTTATGCGTTATCCCGGACAGTTAATTCCATTTTCAACCAAAGCCATATTTATATCTCATAATTCTGCAGCAGGGGAGAGTGATTCTGCTGAGTATGATTCTTGTGATTCTCCCCTTGAACCAAACAGCCCGTTATATGGGCTGTCTGACAAAGTTGAAGCTTCAGGGTATATTGTTTCTAGTGAACTTTTTTGATTGTGCAATGCCCATTTTAGGTAGTGAATACTTTTGTTTGTTGAAGCTTAGGATATATTGTTTCGTAGTGCACTTAAAGATTTTTTCCTCCATAGTGATGAGCATTTTGTGATGAAAATTTGAGATGGTGTATGCTTATTGTTTACTGTACATGCAAGTATATTGATTATAATTGCAGCTTCCCAATTTACCTCCTCACAGATGGTCGTGGGGCACCGTGTGGGCCCGCTGGGGTGGCATATTCCACCTTTTGCTGAAATATTTTGTAATTCCTTTATTTTTTATAACAAGTGTCTAGGGGTTTAGTTTAGCCAAGTTAAATTTGGCATTTTTTCCCACTTAGCATGCATTGACCTATTGAAGCTTCTGATTTCCTCAAAATTGACACCAACAGATCATGTCCCAAGGACAACTGAATGCTAACTTGTGGTCAAGTTGAGGTAGGATAGATATGGGAAATATTTTGGATATCAACTCATAAATATTTTATCTTTGGGTTATTTTTCCTCACTGAACATCCTACACTAAAATGTATGTTGGTGTTACTTGTTAGTAAGAGGGAACCAATTAACCCAGGATCCTCCTCTTGGTTATAAACAAGAGGATATTTGGGATTCATGTTATACTCATATCCTTGTATTGTAGTTTTCTATAACGAAATGGTGAAGTTTATTATTTTTTGTTATAATTAATATATATGTATTATAGCTAATGATTAGTCCCACATTGGGCATTATGTCATTGGTGTTCATGTCATAATCTTGTATGGGTAATAATGATTCTCCAAATGACAATTCAATAGAATTTTATTCCTTGCAAGTTGATAGAGTGGATGAATCTAGAGTTTCTTGTTTAAGGGGAGGTTTGGAGTTTATAGTGTCACGATCTTTCCTCTCTTCCATCATATGTTTTGTCATTTTTGGCTGCTCTTATGCATCCCCTTCCTCTCCACCTATTGTTGCCACATCAACCATGATTTTGATGCCCAGAATTTCACATTGATATTAACACTATATTTTAAATCTAATTAATTACATCTAGACATAGTATCTAAACAACTTTAGTATTGTAACCTGATTGGTAACTAATAGCTGACTTAGATTTCTGAATAACTAAACTTTACTATTAATACCTTATGGGTAATTTTAAGAAGGGAAGCCTTGATGCAATGGTGAAGTTGCTACTGTGTAACCTAGAGGTCATGAGTTTGAGTCTTGAAAACAACCTCTTGCAATGCAAGATAAGGCCGCGTATAATAGATCCTTCCTTAGGACCCCACGTTGGCAGGAGTTTTGTGCACCAGACTGCCCTTTTACCTTATATGTGATTTTACCCAACCCTAGCTTAATACCTAATTCATGACATTTTAATTGGTAAATAAATAGTGCCTCTTCATGTCCCTCACCTCTCTCACTTAATCTTAGTTCCACCATCAAAATCTCTCAAAACCTTCTACGCCACTAACAATATTAGTTCCATGAATAATTGTCGTTGTCTACTTTAGAATGTTCACCACTTGCTGTTGAAACTTTGTTCGCTTGTTGCTTAATTGTGCTGGAACTTCCCTACATTGTCTCTTCATTATTGCTTTACAAGTAGCAAGGCGATGCTTGGTGGGGCTTACTGTTACCTTAGACATATTATTAACAGTTGTTTTCTCACTATTTGCCCCAATTTTAGTTCTAGTATCTTTACCTTCTTCGTTTTTGTATCTCTTGTTCACATTATTGGGAAAAATAAGTCAATTTTTAAGAACTTAGCTGATTCATATGCTCATGCCTGTTTTTTGTTGTATACTTTAATTACCAAATTTTGCTGAACCTTAGACTTTCTGATGCTTGTCTTGCTATATTATGCATCATCTCTCAGGGTTCTTCTCAGATGTTCAAGGAATAAAATAAAATCAAGTTGTAATTGATTGATCTTGATCCAATAAAATGATCAGCTCAGAATTAATAGATTTTACAACTAAGGTGTCCATGCTGATGCCATCCTCTTTGCCTTTGCCTTCAATGATAATCATGCAATTGCCCGCAATTACCTTGAGTTCCTCTCTCCCATCAATGTCTTGTTGTAGGGCAATTTACTAAGGCAATTTTAAATCAAATTGAATTGAAATGCTTACAAATTTTGAAACCCGAATCAAATTGAAATTGTTAAGATTCTAAATTGAACACAACATACTGTGGTCAGTTAATAAAAATAAAATAAAATAAAATGATCACTTTTTACTCTTTAGGTTATCTAACCAAGGCTTATGAAAATATTCTCAGTGGTGCTTTAGACGATCATGGCTTTAGCAAGCTTCCAAGTTGGTTTTACTTCCTCCTTGCCCTTTTGCGATTTTGGTTTCTAGCTTGTGGTAGAACACAATTTTGAATGCTCTCACATAGAAAACCCAAAATGCGTGCTTTGGGGTTCAAAATCACCTCACAATTACTTCATGTTTTTAGTGACTTGACAATTTCTACCTCTGTTTGTGTTAAACAATACCACCATGACACATCTTAAACACTACAACACTTCTAGTTTTGATCGGGGAGTGAATCACTAGCTCAAAATGAATTTCAAACATTGGTTTTAACTCTATTAAGGAGAGTTAAGAAAGATGATTTTATCATTTTTTGAAGGTGACATCAACTAAGTTCAAATCTCTTTTTAAGGATTGTTTTTTAATTTCAATCTAGAACATTGCATCATCAAGGCAACCAATGCATCAGTTTCCCTCCGAGGTTAGAAATCTCAAGTGGTGTCGGAGTTTTGATTTTTGACCGGAACAATGCAATTTTAGTTTCGTGTTGTACTGTTGACGCATGGTGTCTGTGGCAAAATTGGAGATGAAGGGAGGAAAAAAACGAAGAAGAAAAATAAAGAAATATAACTATATACCTAGGGGCATTCCATGTGGATGTTTCGGTCCTGATGGGAATGGTACAGTTTCATCGCCTTGCGCTCATACTTAAGACACTTTGGTCATTGCATCGAAGTATGCTGAGATAACTTAGATGAGCTTATTTTTTTTAATGTCCTTTCACTTATCTATTAATTTTACTTATAAAAATTGGGGAAAAAATAATTAGATAGCCAATTGAATAACATTTTACTTAATTATATTGCATGAGCAGTCGACGCATTTCAGTGTGTTAAAGCATATCAAGATGATTTGGAAGAGGTGTACATGTAATCCTCATTTAGTTGATCTTCTATTTTTTATTAGATTATATGAATTAGTAATTAAAAAAGGATTTTCATTATTTTTTTACTTCAGTGTTGAGATTACTTAAATGAGTGTTGAGATGAATTCATTTGAGTTTTACACCTATAATCCTATTCCACTTAACTTAGTCACTTTTGAAAATACAATTATAGAAATTAGATAGTCAATTAAATTAAGAGTATTTGAGAAACAAGCTACAAGAAATAATGAAAATTCATCTTGACACATCTCTTAGTGTGCAAAGGTAAGGCACGACATGATACTTATCGATGCGATGTTAGCACAGGAGACACATATGAGATTAATCATGCCGATCAATATCAATTATTTGGTAATTTATCGAAATGATATGTTTGACCTTGTTGCCCAGTACAATTCTAAATTTTAAACCATGGCTCCATCTTCATCATCTTTGTTATGCATGCTATTTATTTTATTTTTTCTATTTCTGGGACTATTTTTAGTTCGTGTAACAAGCTAAATGTCCATCAATATCTATTTCTAGCTTGAGAAAGAGTGTTAAATGTTGATATTTATGTGGGCATTAGAGTTGATGTTTATTCCTACATTATGCCGCTAAGTGCTTTACTGTCCTATATTTATGGGTGAATTTCTTTTTGTTAACAATATAATAAGGATTTTGTTCCCAGCTGTTTTATTCTCTCTTATTTTGCAGTTCAGAAAATAGTGAAAGTTTCCATTTAGCGTATCAACGGAGAGTTGAAACATCTAACCTACTTGATCATTCCCTACGTCGAGTTATGTTGAGATCAACTACTTTGGCCGAGGGAAATTTAAGGCAATATTTTAAATTGAAATTGATTGCTACTGATTTTTGTCTCTCTCACCAAATTCTCTCCTTTGTGACATGAAAAGTGAATTTTATCATGCTTTATGTGTTTTGCTTTGTTGGATGGCTGAATGGGTCCATTATATAGTGAACCAGACCTCGCAAATGCTTTTTGGAGACGTAGCCGGAGGAAGGCTGTTGCTGGAGGACGTACAGCCAGTTCAAGGTTTTCATTTTTAAACTTATTAATGGCTTCATTGCTTTTAGCAATTTTTGCATTGATGAAGGTTGAGAAATTATTTTCATTTACTTTAGGTAAACATGTGCATATTGTAAAATTTCCTGTGTTTCTCTTTCACTATTTTCTTAGGACTGACATAGAGTACATTCTGATTTGGTGCACAATGCTATGATTGAGTGTACATTTGAAGACTTAACATTCACACTATATTCTGTCATTTTCTTGAATTATACGTGTAACAGTTATATAAATTTATCAGATTTGTCCAACTTTTTTCATTGATGTCCATCAATAGTAATCAACCTAGGAGTAACCTATCACCTGTAATAATACAGAATTCCTATGGTATGCTATTTTATTAGACATTTTATAATCATAAAAGGTATTCTTTGTTATCATTGTGATATAGGAAGACACCTTAAAAGGATTGGAAGTTTTTTTTATTGTGCTAAGAATGGTTCACTACTTTTTTTCGCATCTGCCTTGTTATTTATGTTATGAAGGATTATGTTTTTAGGGTTTACTACTTTTTCTCATTTGATGTTATCTTTTTTTCTTGATAAAATATCCTCAGTTGTGAGTAGGCAATGCTAAAACATGGGAATATATTTTCTTTTAGCATCTTGATCATTTTTGTATATTCAAATTATGTAATTGATATATGTTATTTTAATCAACTTTAAATCTTAAAAAATACAAATTAAAGTCTGGGTAGCTTATCGCCTATGCTAATAAACAATCTTAAGCTCCTATATGCCTTTATTTTTTAACCTTTTAGGCAACATAGATATTATGGATTATTTAGTTTGTTGGAAAATGTAATATGATACTTCTCCAAAATGCTTAAAAAACTTTGGTGGCAATAGTCATCCTTTGAAAAATGCCCATCTAACTAATACATTCCTTGTGTTGCTCCATTTTTTTTTCTAACATTAATCAGCATCTTCTTTTGCTTTCCTCTAGGATTACTTAACATGCTTGTAATGTGAGCATTGTTCTTATTAATCACCAAGTTATTTAAATCTTTGAATTACAGCATCTTGTTGTCGTACTTGCAGTCCAGAGCATCCTCTATTTAGGGCACGAGGGCGGTCAATGCTTGGTGGTGATAGACAATCACTTAGAGCGTATGCAGATGATGTAATTGTTTCAAGGTTTCTAAAGTCTTTTAGTCTTGTCTCATTTCAGTTATTTTTTTCTTTCCTTCTTAAACACTTTAGTCTTGTTTCATTTGGGTTCTTTCTTTCTTTTTTTCTTTGCTATTTTTACTTCCTATCTAAGATTCTGAATCTCACATTCAACATTAATGACCTAGTGTTGCTTAAATAGAAACTGTGTATTTGGTCTTAATTTTCGTCAATCAATTCAAGGCTTTTAAAAGCATATATATGTGACATGTGAATGGGCACACACGCAGAGATTATCTCCTATCCTAACCTTTGCATATCTAGGTTCCCTCGTGATGAAAGCCTCTCACCAGATGACAAACTATTTTTATGGTAACTCTCTTGGTAAAATGCAATCGTCAACTTTTTTAATTCTAGCCAGCCCAGGTTAGGACTGGAGGTGATATTTTTAAAGAAACAACTCAAAATAATCTTATAAAAGTTTAGAAAGATGTAGTACCATGAAGTTCAAAAAATTTCAAATTCTGTTCCTTCTTATATTGTCTCCTCTACATCAATTTACCTGGATAGAGAGTCTATGAATGTAGCAAGCAATGAGATTTACTTCCATACTGCCATAAACAAGTGACTCAAACTGGTATACAGACAAAGCTTAGATCAAGTTTGTCTCAATACCCATGGTATAAACTAAGCCAATTTGGTGGATAGTCACCACTGTATTGCCATTTGCTGCTCTAGACGAGCTCCAATGGACATCCAACAGCTAGTTCAACCATTAGAAATGGTTCATTTTCTATCCATGGTCAATTTGTACTAAATTTGACCATTAGAACCTTTGTGATCCTTAAGATATTCCTCTTATTTTCTTCATTTCTTATTATTAATTTGCTGCATTGTGCCTTATGTACCAAGAATGATGTTTTATTCTTCACTACCCAAGAGGAACGATTCTACAAGCCAACAATCATAAATGACATATATACTTCAACTTGCCAAATGCTGTTTGAGACAACCTGCAACACTCATCCAACTTTCTAAAACCCTCCTACATTGTCTTCAAGAAAGTTGTAATTTGGTGTCAAGCTTTACCATGTTTTGCCATGAGTCAACATCAAGTATACCAGTTTGGCATATCAACTAGGATAAAGATCAACATCTTGATCCTGCACTTTGTTAGTTTACATATAACTCTATTGCAATAATGAAATAATCCATCAAATACAAGTCTCATTAGGGTTTTGAATTATGTTTTTTTATTGCAAAGCAAATAGTCCTTGGCGCAATGGTAAATTTGTTGCAGTGTGACGGAGAGGTCACGGGTTCGAGTCTCGGAAATAACCTTTTGCAAAATAAGGTAAGGTTGTGTACAATAGACCATTCCCCGAGACCCACATTGATGAGAGTTTCATGCATCGGGTTGCCTTTATTGCAAAGCAAATAGTCAAGCCAACTTTCAGGCAAGAGGTCTTTTTTTTCCCTTTGGAATCTTTGAAATCTCATTAAGTACCATTTGAGACTCATCTAAAAGTCTCTAAATATGCATCCTAATGACTCTAGAATTCTCCAAATTTTCCAACAAATGATTCATAAGACAGAAGAGCTCAAAACATTGGTATAATACTTGAGAGGTCTTATTTTTGGACCACTATATTTGGATATTTTTGTTCAATGGAATTTAAATAAAAATAAACTAAAGATTAGAAAAGAGAATACAAAGTTAAAAGGATTAGAAAAGGTAAATCCTATATGAAATCGATGTAACCACAATGCAAAAATTGATAAAACCACAATGCAACTTGATTGCATTCCTCATGTACGAAAAAACATGGCTTGAAATCTCATACCGTGTCGGGCGAAATGGTCGAAATGCATTGTTCTGGTAAATCACCAAAACTCACTATTGCTCGGCATCAAAGTTTAAAATCTCGAGTCGTGCCATGTCGTAATTTCGATTTTGACTGGAAAGATACTGTTCTAGTATTGTGTTGACGCTTTGATGCTAGTGTCAGTGACCAATTGGAGGTTGAAGGAGGAAGGAGATAAGCAAATGAAAGAAACATTATTTGTACTGAGTGGTATCGAGATTTGATAATTTATTGGAATGATATGTTTCGATCGTTTCATCAGGTATGGTACAAGAGTTAAAATCATACTCAACACAAACAATGTCTCTTTCCTATGCTTTATCTCCTTCCTTCTTCAACTCTAATCCATTACCAATATCATGCATCGGAACATTGGCTCGATATCGAAACAATATCGTTCTAGTCAAAGATCAAAACATTCGACACGGCTCGAGATTTTGAACCTTGCAAAAAAATTGAGTTAGCATGTTTGTTTTAAATTTTATTTATCACAATCTGATTAGTTTGTTAGATCTAACCTGTATGCAAAATGCTTGAATTTAGCTAGAGTGTTACAATCTCTCACTTAGAACTTGTTGTCCCCGTCGAGACCCAGAGTTCAACCCATTGCCCATAAATTCTAATTGGTAGCATAGATCCATTGATGGCTCCACCACCATACCTGTTGCCATGTCCAACACCTTGATAAAAATGCTTAACCACTAGATCAAAATGCTTTATTAAATTATGCGACCACATCTCCCTCACTTAATGTTTTGTTATCTATGTCAAGGCGAAAGTCAAATTCATAGCTCATAATTATTTCTAATTAATAGCTTGTAAGATCTAATGGTGGCTCTGCCATTGTGAAGGTAGCCTTCCAACACCTCACCATTAGAGGATTAAGTTTGCACTGATACAAATTGTTATGATTCGCTTAGGCGAAAGAAATGATATATGAATTTAATAAGCCTGACCAAGTTAATAATAGATCACTTAGCTTACAAAAATCCATCATTAGACCAATTCATTATGTGAAACTAAGTTAGGGTGCCATACTATTAAACTTTTGAATATGCATCATTTGAATTTATACAATGGATGGAAACACTTACAAATATGGACACGTGGAAAACAACAAAAACTTATTTCTTTTTGATATTTAAATATTTGAATCACATACCAAGTCATTTTGATCATTTTAAATGCAATGTATCTATCACATATCTCTCTGTAGAATTGGTTCTATTATTTTAGTCCCACTCTGTTGCTTTGTACTTTTGATCAAGTGATACAATTTGCAGATCTGATGGTGCATCAACATCTGATGCACGTAGGATGCGAAGAAGAAGCATTAGCATTACACCTGAAATTGGTGATGATATTGTCAGGTTAATGCATTCTTTAATTCATGATTATCTTCATATATGATTATAATACATTATAAACTCTTTGTTTAATATTGTAGTTCACTATTTTCGTATGTTTTAATCTTCATAAATTTTGTTCCTTTTCACTTTTGTGAATTAAGTGTAATCCTTTTTTAGCAAAGGCCCATGAAAATGGACTGACATGAAATTCTAAAATATGATAGATATGAGATGAACAGATTGCAGTAAAAAGTATATCTCATCCATAATGGTGTTTCTTTTCACACCATCTAAAATATCTGTATGGATTTTGAGAGCGGACTACCATGTCTTTTTTTCTTAAACTTCTAAATTGATTGTCATCTCAAATGTACTGTGTAGAATTAAAAGGTACTTATCTAATTTCCCCCCAGTAATTTGCCAATGGTTGTCACAGTTAAACTCTTTGCTACTTGCGCTATTCATTATAGTTTGTTGCAATTTGTATCACTTATTTTGGAGCACTCTACTCAGGTTCTGTTTTCTTTTCTCCATGGACGAGCATGCGTTGCTCTTCTGATCCTAACTTGTGACAGAAACTTTATTTTACTGTTACAATACTTTTGCCCCTATGTGTATTGACGTCTTTCATCTTATGGTTTTTTTTTCTTATTTCAGGGCTGTTCGAGCAATGAATGAAACTTTGAAACAAAAACGCCTTCTAAGGGATCATGATGGTGAAGGTTCTGGATCCTCTGTAGATGATAAGGATGGGTCGAACATTTTACCAACTAATGTATGTATTATAATTCCATGGTAATCTTTGCTGTGTCTCGTATACTTTTATCACTACTCAGCCACCAAATAACCCTAAATGTTCGGCCTCAACTGGTTTATCAGGCTCAGATTTTGTTGGAACAAGAACTATCTAAAATCCTATTATGTCATTTAACAACTGGTCAAGATTCTGTAGCTGTATGGGTCTTTTCTCCTTGTTTGACTTTCACATTTGGCAGTAATTTACTAGGTCTTCCATCATGTTAAGTTTTGATTGGATAACCACTTACTGCATGTTCCTCTCATAGTTGATATATTGAATGTAGAATATGATCCTACGTAATGTCAAGAGTAAAAACATGACCCAATAATGTGTCTTAGTTGACAAATAACAACCAATCACAATTATCTAGCACAAAGAAGGCAATCGAGTACAAATGTGCAAAGTATACATGTAGGCAAACACTAGAATATATGCAATAAAGGAATTATGATCAACCACAACAATTGTTTGCCATATGCAACATCTTAATCTACCAATGTGCATATGCTGCATTGTATCCTTGCAGCAGCTAAAGGTGTCAATGTGAACTTACATCTATTGTAACCCAGCTAAGAGCATATTTGGACATTTTAAGTTTCACACTCACTTCCCCAAAATGGTTATACCATGTACCCCTCAAACATGGGTATGACAATCCTTGATTAGGTAGCCAAGTGATGTTGCATCTAACATCTTGTAATCACAATCAAGTGCCTCGCCAGTATAAATAATCATAAGATTTCTTAACGAGATATAATAAGTAATCACTATTCATGAATGGGTTGAAGCCCTACATCACCAAGCACAACTACATTGCAACCACAATTGAACCACTCAACTGAACTGATTTGGTTGATCATTGGTTTAGCCATAAAATCACCAAATCAAGTTCGATTCAAGCATGGTTCAAAATCAATGCTAACTCAAGACAATCCTTGTCTCAATTTTGATTAAAATACTCGATGTGGATGTCTTATTCTTCAGCATAGTGGTCTACCCTTCTTGTTTTTTGCACTTTATATCCGCCATTAGTTTCTTTTCTTTTCTTTGAAGGCGGTTTACCAATTTCTTCAATACTGCATTGTGCAATGTAGTAGCATTGACAAATTTTTAAATGACTTCTTGCAACTTAGGCTTCAAGTTGATTTCCTTGTCAGGATGAAGTATCTACTTCTAATAATTTCCGAAAGCAATCAAGCTCTACCCAGAAGGCTATGTCATTACCTTCATCTCCCCATGAATACAGTGGCCAAACTTCTGAAAGGGGGCACTTCCTCAGAACAGAAGTCATGGAGTCAAATTTAAACAAGATTCTGCAGTCATCTACTCTTATGAATAAGCCTATATTACCGTTTGATGAGTGGAACATTGAATTCTCAGAGTTAACTGTTGGAACACGAGTTGGAATAGGCAAGTAATCCAAGGAAATTTATACTGTTTCATGTTGATATAATAGTATGTTTTAGTTTTCTTTTACACTTTTTCATGTTAGTATAGTAGTATGTTTTAGTTTTCTTGAGATAATTTGACTTTAGCAAAAGCTAAAATTCTTATTTTGGTATGCCTAATTTTCTAGATTGTATTTTTTACCATGCCCACTAGATTTTACGCAACTCTAGTTCCTGCAGATGTACAAATTATTAGCTTGTATTAGTTATTATTATCCAATAGTTGGACGTCTTTTTAATGAGTCATGTTTCTATGCAGAAACATAAGTTTCCCCTGTTACTTCCTGTAATAGTTTAGAGCTATTATCATTTCTTCCTTGTCAAAACCATTTTATGTCCATTTTTAGTGGTAGTTTAACTCAATGTAGTAGAAGGTGCTTGAGTACTCTCTTAGGAACCAAGGTGAGGTCCATGTGCCTTTGTACTGCCCTAGGTTAGTGCTTAGCAGCCTAGGTGAGCACCTGCTGTCCAGCACCAAATAGTCTGGCAAACACCAAATAATCATTGTTATCATCATCATTATTGTCATCATCAGGTGGTGCTGCTCCAAACATTTGGAGTCAAATACATGAATCTTATCAATCCATTGAATTCTTTGTGAGGTTGTTTTGCTAGTAATATTCAGATATCTCGATTGATTTTTTATTACCCTAAACAGGAATTTCTGTGGTGTCCCTCTTTTTCTTACTCCTTTAACTCTAATCACTTCAACTTGTATAATAATTATAGGGGACCCAAGTCAAAGGAAAAAATGGTTTAGCTTGAACTTGTGTTAGAGTTAGGTCTAGCCAGGCAAGGTTTATTAGTTAACATTCTTTTGTGCCACCTGGTTATTTCTCTATGGCTCAAAGCAATTATGGCCTCTTGATTCTTTATCTCTCAGATATTTGGGAAGAAATCAACATGTTCTATCTACTATCGGTATTTCTTGACAGTGATACATCGGCAAAGACTTCAATCAATGTTTCTATGGAGGCTCCTTCTTTGCCGTCATTGGTACTACTTTATGACCATTGGAAGCCAACATCAAACTCTATAGAAGCAGACATCTACAAACACATCTTCTCTTTCCCACAACCCCCTTATTATTTACTCTCACCATAGTGCTCCCACTTCTCCATGTTTTTTATTGAGTTTTCTTTTTGTGTTTTTTGGGGATTTTATTTATTTATTCTAGTTATTCTGTGCTGTTTATTTATTTATACATTTTAATTTCTTTTCTGGTTGTTTGATGTTTCTACTATTTTATATGTTTTTTTTTGTTTTTCTCTTTTATATTTTTTGTTTAGTTTGGTTTGCTGAATGATTGCTCTTATTTATTTATTTTTTCAATTTTCCACTGGTTTTCCGCCCCTAAATCATGTTGAATATCCTAGTTATTTACTTAAGTTTTGTTTAATTAAGACATTCACGTATTTATATATTTATATTTGTATATTTATTTATTTATATTTATATATTTATATTGAATATTGTATATAGGTACCTTTAACCACTCAAGGGAATAGCTAGCACCTAAGGCAATACTGGATCTTGGAGTCCATTGCTCATTGTGCATTGGTTTTGTTGCACTTTGATGGGTTATTTTTATGGAATACTTAGGTAAATTACATCCTTATTCTTATATATGTAAGATAATCTCTAGAATTTCCTGATCTTGAGGTTGATGAATGCTATTATGTATTAATGCTTCTACTGATGTGATGATGTTTGACTGCTTTTATCAATTTATTCCACAGTATGCGTCTCTCAATGTGTCATCTTCAAGGTGTTTGTCCTGTGGGATATCATTGTTACTCTGTGCATTAAGTTGCTTTTCTTGCAGTGCTTGTAAAACCTGATCATGTTGAAGAGCATGATCAACACCTTTATGTAAGCTAGTGGATGACCTTAAACAACCTGAAACAGTATTGTGTTGACTTTAAGCTAGGGCTATAGAGATGCATCAAAACTCTGCCTAGAAATCAACCCAAACCACTATGTTGTTTTGTCTTTTACAAAGTGTAGCAAATATATTGTGTTGCAGCAATTGATAGTCTCTCTATCCATTTATTTATTAGTGGTAGGTGGCACTAAACTCGAATTGTTGCATAAAAGGAATGACTCCTAAAGTAAGCTGGTGAATGTTGGGTCAAAATTGCAAATATTTGATTCCTTAAGACTGTGTATTTTGAATATATTGTTTGAGAGCAGCTTGATGATCTAAGTGGTTGAGTAGGGGTGGATTGATGACAAGAAGTGAGCATATTTAGAAAACCTATCAATAACAAAATCCCAATGTTTTCTTTGTGACTTTGGTAGACCATCTATAAAAATTGAAAAAAGTTAATGTTTTCAAATGTTGTGACTTTGGTAGACCATCTATAAAAATTTATGGAAAGCTCTGCTCTTACTCGAGTGGGATTCACTAGAGGTACCAAGAGGTTGACATATTGGAGTTTTCATTCTTGTGTTACCGGCAAGTATCATATATTTAGACATGTTTTCATGCAGCTATGGTGCATTTCTACCTATTAGAGATCCAGACATGCTTAATGAAGGGTTTTTTGATATTTTTTATGACTCCAACCATGGATCTTGCTATCACGTAGCCAAGACTGATTATGTTTTTTTAATTAAATTTAACTCTTTGTTCAAGCTCCTAAGATTGCAGTGCTGAAATTTCTTATTCTTCACAAGTTGTCTCAGCTTGATGTTTGTAGAATATTCTTGCCTTATATAGTTGCACGTGTTAATTAGCTAATTAATCTTTTAGGATATCTTTGAGAATATGGGTTGCCATTCCCTGATTCTTTTGATATATATATATATATATAGTAGTTGATGAGCAATGGTAAAAAAAACATTAAATTCAGTTTCAATTAAAATATTTGGAAAATCGTTCATGATTCAGCATTATTCCAGTGCAATATTTTCAATAAACTTACCCTCTACTGCTGATCCATCAGTAGATAAGTTTCCAACATCAGTCACTGCAAACTATGAAGTGTTTCTTAATGCTTTACAATATTAAGCATAAGAATTTCATAGCATATTTGTTGGTGCCCACCAGTCATATGTCTGGTATGTAAATAATGCAAGTTTGGTATTTCAGTTTTGTAGCGTAAAGATAGTTTATACTGATTGCTTTTATGTTATCCAATAAGAAAACATGATTAATTTCCAACAGTTACATAAAGCTAAGCATCTGCTAGTCGAGCAGTGATGCTTGTCGGAAGTTTATCAACTTTCTACAAACCAGAGGGATAATTGACTAAAGATTTGCTAACTTATTTTCAGGATTTTTTGGAGAAGTTTTCCGAGGCATATGGAATGGCACTGATGTTGCAATAAAAGTTTTTCTAGAACAAGATCTAACAACTGACAACATAGAAGATTTCTGCAATGAGATATCTATACTCTGGTATCACGTTCTTACTCTTTCACAAGTATTCTTTTGTAGTTTTTCTCTAGTCATTTATTTCCATTCTTGACATATTTCATTTCTTTTCAGTCGTCTTCGGCACCCTAATGGTAATGGTTTTCTACTACCACATAATATTGCAACACAGATAGAACTAATCTTCTGTGCAACATTTTTTAAATTCTTTTTATTTTTCTTAATGCAGTTATTTTATTCCTTGGTGCATGCATGAAACCTCCACACTTTTCATTGATAACGGAGTACATGGAGATGGGATCATTGTATTATCTTATACATACAAGTGGCCAGAAAAAGAGGTTAAGTTGGCGTAAGAGATTAAAAATGCTCCGTGATATTTGCAGGCAAGTTCCAAATATATCTATCCTACTTGCTTTGTTCTGTCATGGAGGCTCTTTTGGATCTTAATTGGTTGTACGATATGATTGATAAGATGAATGCTCTCCCAATTTAGTAGTAACTGGGAGCTGACTATTCTCCTATCAAGAAAGTCTACAATGGGATTTGGGATTCAAGTGAATTTTTACTAGTAAATTCTCTCCTAATGCTATTATGGACTGGTTGAAAGGTGACTTGGTGGACTTCAGTTTGCATCTTTCTCACCTTATTAGCTATATTTTACTTGCCCTTTTATCAGCTAATCTCAAGAATGCTTTCCTTCATCAGAACTAGCAAGCTTCACGTTTTGTTACTTAGGTAGAGATTCTCCCAGTGTTTTTGCTTAAGAAATCACTTTATGAGCTAAAACTTTTTGAGGACTTGAGGTTTGGAAAATTTGGCTATGCTATTCTTCAATATGGCATGACTAGGAGTGTGATGGATCACTTCATCTCATTTCTTAATCAGGATGGCATCCTTCTTATTGACTATGTAGATGACATCATTATCATCAGTTATTATTCCATTAGGATCACAAGACTAAAGGAGTACCTACTCTATGTTAACATTTTTAGACTAAAAATTTATGACATCGAGTACTCATTCTAGAGGTTGCTCGTTGATGAATGTATGTTGATACACTTGCGGAATGTAGTTATAAAGAATGTACCTGCATGTAAAATTATATTATTCATACAAGAGAGCCTACTTATAATTTTTACACTGATTAATAATCTACATCGGCAGAAGAGATTACCTATAGTAAGAAACATGGATTTTTCACCATAACACTAGCAGTGATAGCACAAGTTTGTTACCCCTTGGAAATTCATACTGATTTGTTCTGGTTGTCAATTTGTATTTATTATCAATAAACCAGAAATTTCCTGATATCTGGTAAAGTCACTGTTCACGATTAGATAGACATCTAGTTTTTGAGTTTCTTTTGTTGCAGGGCTTCTAGGGTTTACTTTTGCTTCCCTAAATTGATATGTGATGAAACATACTTTTTCTTAAAAGGTGATAGAATTCATGAAATTAGTTAAGAGTCACAGAATTGCATAGTTATTGATTCTTTGTTTACTAGTGTAGCTTTTTGTAATCAATATTTTTTAAATTAGGATTATGCCTTGTCCCAATATTTAACTTGACAATCTAAAGCCGCATTATCATTTTAATTTCCTTGTTCCTCGCCTAGATAAAGTGACACCATTTATTACTTCTACCATGTTATATCAGTCATGCTATTCTATAACTGATCTGGTTATTATTTCTTCAGAGAATATATATAAAAACTTGATGATTTCATATCTCATGCATTCCCCATCAAAAGCTGCCTTATTTTCAGGCGGTCTGTATATTATTGCTATGAGATGAGATAAAACAGTTTCAGGATAAATGTTATGTACTCTTTTCATTTGTTGATTCCTTATTTACAGTTTGATTGATTCCCAGGCCGCCTTCCAAATAAAGACTGTAATAAACTGTTAGCCTATTATCTGTGAAACTAGAATCATAAAGAAGCATACCACCAAATTTAGTGTGCCGGTATTATTTTGTGATTTCTCAACAGTGAATATATAAACACTTGATCTCATGCATTCCTTGCCAAAGCTGACTTATTTTCAGACTGCTTATGTATATTTCCTTGAAAGGTAACAAAAATTCAGGGTAAATTTTATGTACCTTTTTCGCTTGTTGATCTCCTTAGTTGTAGTTTGGGTGATCGCCAGGCTTTCTTCAAATTAAAGATTGTAGTACACTGTTAACCTATTATTTGAAACTAGAATCATAAAGATGCAAACCACCAAATTCAGTGTGTGGGTCAATTGTAAATATTTTTGTACCTAACAACAATGTAATTGATCACTCATTTCATATATCCATTTGCCTTTGCTCCAGGGAAGTTTTCTTCTTCTCAAAAAATGATACAGTTATACACTTGTCATGCTTGTAATAAGATTCTGTTATCTGTTTCACCTTATTATTTCTTACATTTTATCTAGGGGTTTGATGTGCATACATCGTATGAAAATAGTTCACCGTGATCTTAAAAGTGCAAACTGCCTTGTGGATAAACATTGGACAGTTAAGATATGTGATTTTGGCCTCTCGCGAGTAATAATAGATGGTCCAATGAGAGATAATGCTTCCGCTGGAACACCTGAATGGATGGCTCCTGAGCTCATTCGCAACGAACCATTTACGGAGAAATGTGATATTTTTAGCCTTGGGGTCATAATGTGGGAGCTTTGCACTTTGAATAGACCATGGGAAGGCATACCACCAGTTCAAGTAAACTCTTATTTCTGTTAATGATGTGTTCTTAAACATGAATTCAATCTAAAAGGATTTTTTTTTTTCATTCTTGGCCAGGTAGTTTATGCTGTTTCTAATGAAGGGAAAAGGCTGGAGATTCCTGAAGGCCCTCTTGGCAGCTTAATATCAGGTATGCCGAATTTCACGCCAAAATGCCACTTGTATCCTAGCACATCATCAATCAATGACTACTTCTATGCATCTCTCTTGTAGATTGTTGGGCAGAGCCTTCTGAACGACCGAGCTGCCAGGAAATCCTTACTCGCCTCCTCGACTGTGAATACTCTCTTTGCTGATTCGTATGCCGATTGTGACATGTACAGCAACCATACATCACTTAGGTTTTGTGCGCATTACTGTAAGTCAATTTTCTGTCGGGTTTTAAGATCTCAAGTCTCCCGACTCCTGTGCATTGGCCATTCATGATTAATCCCACTTTGATTTTGGTATTTAAATTTCACAAGTTGCTGGCTGCAGAAAAAGGCAGGAAACTCTTGCATTGTTCAATAAGAATCTGAATTGCAATGCTCAACATCAGAAACTTGTTTTTTTTTTTTTTTAAATTGAGTTAGGATCTTCTATCATCTATGATTTGATTCTGTGTTTCCTACAGTTCATAAGTTGGATCTGCATACTCATATTGGCATGTTAAAATTTGAATTTCAAAATAGAAAATGTTTAAGATAATTATGAAAATATTATGGGAAGTCATCATTTATCTTTAGAATGAGGCTTGCTCTATAACAGGCTAATTAAGGTGCCCTGATTGGTAAGTGGTTTAAGGCTGTTCCATCACTGGAAGAGAAGCAAAGAAAAACCCATTTGCAACTTTTACTCCATGTGTTCATGCCTTTGATGTTGATGCCAATGAGACTCTTTTGATCTTCTTTATCATAGGGGTGAAACTACACATGGATGAATCTACGATTATCTATGCGTTGTTTCTAATGCTCGAGTTCCTAAATAGGTAGAGAAGTCGTCGGTCACCCGAATATTCTTGAGGGTGATCTTGCATATCTCAATCCCATAGCTAATGATTGGGTTGTGTGTTGATTCATAGTGATGGCTAGAACATCAAGTGTGCTAGGTTGGTTTTCATTTCAACATAGAGTTTACCTTCTTTCACAAAATGGCCCTTAGAGTTTTCATCAAAATTATCGGTATAGTTTCCACTATTTTCATTGTTCGGTTACCTAAGCGATATGATATGCTACCGCATATGAAGTGGAAATATATCGACAATAAATCTAGACTAAGTGGTTAAGCATAATTATATAAACATCCAACTTCATTGACCATCTTTTTCAAAGTTAACTAAAATGTTCTCTCCCTATGCTTAGGTTGAGTGTTTTCCCATTATCCATCAAAGTCACTTTGCATAGAAAGAGAGAGGACACTTAGATTCACTATAATATCGACAAACAATAATCCTTCTTTGTAAGTGACTCAATTTTAAATCTTTGTCAAAAACATTTGTTTGTGGACATATGTGTTGGAGATTAAAGTAATAATTAATAAATTAATTGCAAGCTATTTTTTATAAATTGCTAATACAATATTCATCAACTTTTTAATCTTTCTAAAGAAGATAAAAAGTTCTTCGTTCCCTCAATGAATGGGGAACATCTCCTCGTAGATTAATGCTAACTTTTATCTTTCTTTTTCTTTTCTTTTAATCTTTCACTATCTTAAAGTGGATATGCTTCTTTTACTTTTATTTAAACAAAAGGTTATGAATTCCTTTACACATTGGATCTCTTTTTTAATTCATGTCCAGGCTCACTGCTTATGTACATTTCAAAGTACAGTCGTCAAATAATTTAAATAAGTTGGATTAAAATTTTATCAATTCATTTTAATATATATCAGATGAACTGATCCATTTAGGCCCACGACCTATATGAGTCGGTTCGTGATGAGCTCAAGTTGATCCGCAGGTTAAAAAAAATTTCTTTTAAAATTTAAAATTAAAATAAAAAACTCAATGAGCTCGTGTCTTGATCTATCTAAACCGCAATCCAAATTTAAAATTTTATTTTTTTTATATTTTTTAATTTTTTAATAGATTTATGGGTTGACTCGCTTAACTCTCAACTTGACTTAGATTGGATTGGAAATTTTTCAGTCCATCAAGATGATGGACTTGCTCATCATGAATTAATCGGTTTGACAACGCTACTTGGAAGTTAGACTTTTAAAATATTCATCTCTATTGAAATTTAAAATTTATTATTATACTACACTTGTGGAGGCTAACCAAGGTTCATTTTGTTTTATAGTAAATTGAATTATTATTGGAATGGTTGGATATGTGACATGTGAGTGAGTTGAATCCAAGTTTAATTGGATTTAAATACAATAACAAATAGTTAGATTTGTCTTGAGTGAAGATTGGGATATTTAATCTAAGATCGAGATTATTATATTTAATTTGGACTTAAATGAGAAGAAAGTGAATGCCACATGAGAGAGCTTCCTAAATCTCGTTCGTGTGTGTTCGAGGTTGGTAAATGAAATGTAAGTGGAGAGGAACTAATTTCCCAAGAGCATGCATCCGTGGAGATTTGAACCTACTCTATTATCAGGTGAGGATTTGAACCTGTTCTATTATTGCAAATCTATCACCCGAGTATTAATTCGACTACGCCCGTGAACGCTAACTAATAGGGATCATGGTTAAGTGTAGGGTGGATTTGAGATCGAAGTTGATGACTAGAGTAACTAGAGGAGAAGAGTAAATAGACAATAACTTTATTAAAAAAATTGAAAATATAAATTTTAGTACAAGAGCACTACCATGTATGGACTTTCAAGGTCGTGTCAAATTAGATTGTATCGGAAATATAATATAAACAATAAGAAAAAAAAAAAACAATGCTAATAATATTATTTTACATATATATTTCAAAATACCTTTCTTGCTTCACGACCTATTGATTCGTCTAGTGAATCACTCTCTAAATCCATTAATAAAAGATCTCCTTATGTCACTGTGCATAGAGTTTCATGAGAATATCGTGTAGAAAAATATTAATCCATATTCTATTATTAATGATGAATGTGGAGTTCAAGGATGATCTTTGATTGCGTTCCCCATTTGGATTCTTGCAAATATCTCGTAGGTAATAAAATTGGATCAACTACTGTATATACAAGATTCATGAGAATATATTATTTATACGTGTAGAATACATTAATCCATATTCTATTATTAATGATGAATTGATAATAAAATTGGATCTACTACCGTATATAAGATGTGATCCCTATAAGATAGGGTAATTTGATATCTCTCCATTTTCCATTGATAAGGAGAGTACAACGTTGTCACTCTAATCTTTACAGAAGATCTATCTCCTATTCTTCTTCTTCTCAGGATTTCCTAGGCAACATTGAGACGATCGCAAATCCGCTATATTCATGTTCATTGTCTTTATTTCATTTATTTAATTTATGCTATAAAATTTTGATGTTAAATAGATCTTGTGCATATATATTTTTTAAAATGAGTAAAAATATTTAAATATTTAATTTCTTTAGAGATGTTTGGTTATTTATATGTCTTCGGGATACTCGATAGATAGACTAATTGTCGTGCGGTTAGCCACCTTGGTCTAGGTGACTAATTGCTTTGAACTAGGACTATAAATGTTTGATTAAATGCCATACAATACGATGGGGCTTCCCACTTGCAAGGCCTAACGGCTATTGAAATTCCTATTAGTGACCTAGCATATATTTTGAAACAATAAAGAGGTTTTAACAATTATGCGTGCGAACAATTTAGAAAAATCTCGATATAATATCATCAAAACCAATAGTATCGGTAGGGTTGGATGAAGCATTAGGGTTAGGGTTAGGGTTAGGAAGAAAAGATTATGCTCTTTGCGAACAATTTTCAATCAAAGAATGATGATGATGAGCGAATAAACAAAGGGGTAAGAAAGCAAGTGGAAGACATGGCAATGTGACCTTTCCAACCAAATCACTTGGAACTTTTGGTAATGGAAGAAGGCTTTTAAAAGGAAGGAAGAGCAAAAGCATAAAGGAAAAGGAAGTGAGGAAAGATGCAACCTTTTGGAATTATTTACTTGAAAGTAATTCAATCATTAAAGTGATGAGGGAGCTTTTAGGTTGTTTAAGTAACATTTTACTCAAATTTTCCCCTAATTTTGCGAGCAATGTGATATCACCGAGCGTTCTTAAGCAAGTCGACGATGCTATTAGGCAACTAGTAAAGGTCGTATGAGGGTTTTGGCTAGTTTACGCGGTGAAAGTTGAAGGAGGAAAAATATCATTGATATGATTTTTACACCATGAACACATTCGAATCTAAAGATTTGATCGATTATGAAACCTCTAAGTATGTGTGGTAAGATAAGTTTGTACATCATGAAGAACTAAGAATATATTCGAGGTGTTTCTATACCATATTAGATATGAAACTATGCTCTATCATGAATATGAACAACATCTTGACTATTTTAAAAGAGTGAGTTGACTTATAAATCAATCTGACTAATCTTAGAATTAGACTGCCTTTGCCTTATTTGCCTATTGGATAAATTTGAAACACAACTTAGAATGAAGAAAACTTGCTATGAATTCATTTATTTTTGTCGATTGATTTAGGTGCCAAAGTAGTCTCGTACTTTGGCATTTGCACACTCGATTAGGTTGTGACTACGACCGCTTGCTCTTCCACTCTTCTTCCTCATCATCATCTTTTGCTTGCACCAAGTGCTTTTTTGTTTTAAAAAAGGATTCT
This sequence comes from Curcuma longa, assembly GCF_044706935.1. Taxonomy (NCBI): domain Eukaryota; kingdom Viridiplantae; phylum Streptophyta; class Magnoliopsida; order Zingiberales; family Zingiberaceae; genus Curcuma; species Curcuma longa. The sequence goes on from NC_133863.1 coordinate 9,987,023, forward strand.
TTGCCAATTTATCATTCACTTAGCGTTCGAGAATAGTTAGAAGACGCACTATATTTTAAAATTTATTCGAGGGTGTGTTTGCTTCTCAAAAGATTCTTCGTAACTCATCTTGTCGAACCCCCTAGCACCTAAACCTTTAGTCGAAGTGATAATCAAATATGGTCGTAAAATAATTTTAGCAAACAAAGTGATTGGCAATCCTAAAGAACATGAACAAACCCAAGAGAACATTAAAAGTGCAACGCCACTTTGAGATGAGTTTAACAAAGATACTCAATAGTAATTGTTCCGGTCTAAAATCGAGGATGGGTCAACTTTCGTCGGATTTGTCCTTTGTTGGCTTGTTCTGCATTAGTTGCTACGGGATCTGCTTCTTCGATTGGATCAGTTTTCAATGGATTGGGTTCGATCTTCACAGATGGAGATTGGGCAGACGGAATACCAATAGATCAATTCCTCTCTGCCTTACTGAAACAGACTAACAAGGGATCAAAAGAAGACCCATACCAACACGTTCTAAAGTTGTTGAACTTGACAAAATTATTCTAAGTACCATCGAGCTCCCTGTAAACATCGTTGAGCTTTCTATAAACAATGTCGAGCTCTTTCGTGGTCAAGCACGGTCAAGCTCTTTCGTGGTCAACTTGATCGATCCCCGCACAACTTAACCCAAGCACAGTTGGACTCTACATGATCTAGATCTATGTTGACCGAGTCAAGAGCATACCATGTGGAGCTTATATTGACGAAGTTAAGATCATACTACATGGAGTCTATGTTGACCGAATCAAATCAATTGATAAATATCAAATACCTTACTCAAGAATGAATCGACTCGAGCAGCTAGGATTTTGATGTAGCTGCCTGACTAAAGCTGTCAAATGGGTCAACTCATGGCGGGACTAATCCGCTAAAAATCTATCATATGATAGAATCCAAGCGGACCGACCCACTAACTTAGCGGGTTGAAAAATTTTCTATCCAACTCAACTTAAGGCAGGTTGTGGGTTAGGCGAGCCAACTTATGAACCTGTCAACAAATAAAAATATAAGAAATATTAAAAATTTTATGTTTGGATTACGGTTTAGACATGTTGAACTCACTAATTTATTGAATTTTCTCTTTCAATTTTAAATTTTGAAAAAAAAATAAATTTTCAACCCGCGAACTAATCTACGCAGGTCGCGAGCTAACTCACGTAGATCGAGGCCTAGATAGGTTGACCTATTTTGAATCCACCTCAAGAATTTTCGATAAAATTTAACTCAATATTTAAATTATTTGATGGGATGAACCAATCCCATGTGTCTTAACTCAAATTGACTGCTCTAGTCGATATTTCGACGACTAACCATTAACCAGTTAGCCATGCTCGTTCATTTGACACGAATCCGAATCCGAATCCGAAGCACTTTAAGAGACGACGAAGCAGTTTAAGAGGCAGCAGTGGCAATCGAGTTTGTTGCGAGAAAGCTAAAGGGAATGGGAAAAAAAAGGGAACTATTTCATTCCCTTTGCCTATTAATAGAAACCCTCCCTCAAATGTCTTTCATGTTCATGTTGGTGGCCATGATGGAGGTGGACGAAGCAGCCACCATCAAGCTCTTCGGAGCAGTGATCCTGCAGAAGCAGGCTAACGAGGAGAAGGAGGCGCAGGCGCCGCCGCCTCCGCCGCAGCCGCGGGAGGCGCAGGACGAAGTGGCGGCGGCGAGGGAGGCCGCGGCCGCGGCGGCGCTACCGTGCCCGCGGTGCAGGAGCAGCGAGACCAAGTTCTGCTACTTCAACAACTACAACGTCAACCAGCCGCGGCACTTCTGCAAGGCCTGCCACCGCTATTGGACGGCCGGCGGCACGCTGCGCAACGTCCCGGTCGGGGCCGGCCGCCGGAGGGGGCGCAGGGGGCCCGACCACGCCGCGGCCGCCTGCGTGTTGCAGTACCCCGCGCCGCCCTACGTGGTGTCGAGGTGGCTGCTGCGGCCGCAGCCGCCGGCGAGGGTGGGCCGCGGCGGTGGCTTTAACGGCGCCCTTTGTTGACTCCGCTGGCGGCGCTCTCGTTGTGTTTATTAAATATATTTTTGTTCTTTTCTTTTCTTGTGTGTATTTTTTGGTATTTTAATGGTAATTTTGAATTAAGTTGAATTTCGAATTTAAAAAAATGGATGTGTTTTTTTATAATTCAGTTCACCTTAGTAATTCCGAAGGTAGATAATTTTCTCTTTTAATTCGTCTATCG